>NW_019236064.1:93330-148711 GCF_002742605.1 Olea europaea var. sylvestris
ACGGAGGGGGGGGGGGGGGGGGGGTCTTATGCATGAGAATGCCCAACATCAGGCAGCGTATTGGCTGCATGCCATAAATGCTCTGTAGATTTTGATACTTGAGTTTCTCTTGACAATTGTATCATCTGATCTTCCTTGACATGTATAGACTTTGTAAATGTACCTTCATCCATTTCCGTTGATTCCTTGCACAAAATGGTGGTTGAAAATGGTGGTACTTTTTCAATGAATTTGAATAATTCGGTTACTCATTGTATTGCAGCTGAGAGTAAAGGTCTCTCTTTCCCTCTCTTGTCTTGTGCCCCCGCCCCCCTCCCCCCTCACTTTTATACCCACGCAGACTCGAACTTGCATTTTCTCAAATTCAAACACACTCGAACATGTTCCCCATGGAACTTAGCTGTGGTACCCAAATTTTTAACAGGTCTCAAGTTTCAGGCAGCTAAACACCAAGGAGATGTTATTCATTACTCTTGGTTATTTGATTGTTGTTCGCAGAAGAAGCTTCTTCCTTTACATCCAAAGTTAGTCTTCTGTTATTATGCTTCTTAATCACTTCTATATCTGAAACTTTTTTTGTTTTTACTCCCATTCTGTTCCTGTTGCCTTCTTGAAGGTACTTTCTTTTTCTTTCCAACTCATCAAAGAAAAAATTGGAAGAAGATATTGATGAATTTTCTGATTCCTACTACTGGGATGTCAATATGGCCGACTTCAAACAGGTAGAGTGATTTCGGACCATTTAGTGATTACTCCAAATTCCTCTATGTGAAAACTGATAGAGTGGCTACTTTGTTTTTAAACTGTGACTTGGAAAAAGGGAAACAAGTGTATGGAACCTTCCTTGGTCATGCATTTATTTATTTTTATTGTGCTTTGCAGCTCTTAAGCAACATTGACTGGAAGGAAGATACTAAAGCAATTGTTCACTACAAGAAGAAGTACTGCCCAGAGGAGAAATGGGCTCGCTTTCATGGTTACTGCATTTACTTCTACATTCCAGAGCAATTTTTGTAAGATGATTGTTTCTTTTTTACTTGACTAGGATCCATGCTCTTACTTTGTTGGACATCATAATCTTGGAGTTAGAATTTGATATTTGTTGTCCATGCATGATAGAAAAAATATGGATTGGAAAGTTCTATTGGAACTTGCAATGAGGAGGATGAAGATTGAAGTTTCCATGAGCGGTGGCATTGTTGCCGACAATCTGTCTCATAGTTCTCATGTAGTAATTATGTCTTTTCCGGAACTCAATGTGGATTTCGATACTCTGTTGAGTAGGTAAGCAATAATTTGTCATATGATAAACTTAGGACCACAATTTTTTGGTCATTTTGAATTACCTGTGGAAATGAATTTAAAATTCCAGTTGAAAACTTTGATGTGAACTTCTTGACATGGCCCTTAAATGTTTTGATTTCTTTTCCATCTTGAGCTTTATGTCCCCTTCTCATTAAATTTAGCCTCTGTTTGGCAAACTCATATATAAATCATTTATAAATAGTCAAACTTCATTTTCAACCACACATTCCAATGGACATAAGAGTACCATCCACCATTCGTTTCTATCAATTTTATAAATCAAACTGTTTATTAACTCTTCCTATACGGAGTATTGTCGATCTATATACATTAAGGATCAGAGTTGGCTCTACCCAGCTAGATTATATTGTACTACAGCTAGTTCTCTGGAACATAATTGCTGGAATGAATTTCAGTAAACCAACTATTCTAGTCTTTCTCTGTGCATTATCTCTGAGTTACCCATCTTATGTTATGCACGTCCGTGTAAGTTATTCTGTTACAATAATTTTCACAATTGAAAGGAAATATGCCCCTGGCAATGTTCCTTTTTTGTACATGATGATTAACTTAATTGATTAATCAAGATTAAACATTAATTATGATCAGTCATGGATTTATATAAATAATAATCACTTTCCATTTTGTTTATCAGTTTCTCACTGACAGATAGGCATCTATTACATAGTAGAAGGTTGCATGTTGTTGGCTCTCAATGGTTGGAAGACTGTTTCGAGAAGGACCAGAAGTTGTCAGAGGATCATTATAGCTTAAAGCCCTCAGGTTTTGAAGAGACTACTGTTGTAGTGAGGTAAGTTTAGATTATCATTTAAAAATATATCATGCTTCCGTGGTATGCTTTGAATTTTAATTACCTGGGCTTAACGAATCCCTGGAGCCCCCATCCCCATCCCCACCCTTACCCCCAAAAAAGAAAAGGAAAGGAAGAAATGAAGAAAATGTAAACGAAGCTTTTAATAGAACTAATGAAATGGAAAAGATGGCCCACCATCTCATGGTATGTGCATATACGATATAAAATTATGAGAGAATTCCATTGACGCTTTATGTTTTGTATAACTCCTCAAATGTCCGTTTTGATATACTGTTTAAAAGACCCCTTGGGTGTATGATCTTTTTGACCTGTTTAGTAAGAAATTTTGAAGATTTTTCCTCTCCTTTCTATTGGAGTTTAACTAATAGGGTACACCTCTGAATGTATAGGAAATGGACCAAAAAAACTAGCTTAAAATGCATAAGATTAAATTAATCTTGTGATAATATACTTTGAGTGATTTAAAGCATAACAAGAAAAATTATTGTAAGAGTTTAATTTTTCTTTGAAGAGTTCAATTAATATGTATTGTGTTACTATTTCTATTATTGGACTATGCTTTACTGCACCATGTATTTGGGTATTAATGGACAAAATGTTAGTGAGATGAATGGAGTTGAAATGAAGTCGTGCATAAAACAGAAAATGAGGATTGACATAAATACATGGCAGAGAAACCTATTGAGGATAAATTAAAAAAATGACAAGTGGATGGTTAGACTAGGCCTTGCATATAGAGGCTGTATTGTCACATATTATGATACTATCTATTTCCACATATTCCGATATACTTTTTTTAATTTGATAAAAAGGAAAATTGAAATAGCTAATCCTCATCTTCACCTTCACCCCACTCCAAATGTTGCTTCCAGTTCGATACCATATTCATCATATGACTACCACCATTTCTGAAATGTTCCAGGTTCTAACTATTTGCCACCATACCCAGTACATTCTTCTGCTCTCTCTTGTACTTCCTTTTCTTGCACCAATCCGCAATATGGTTGTGCTTGTAAATACTTCCATAAACCCCTCCATTTTTAAGTCTAAACCAACAACCTTAATAATATCCATCTCATCCTGCATCTTCTCTAGTGCACCAGTATTGTCCCTTTCCAAGGATTCCATATCTAATTAACTTTACCATCAATATGATGGTGCTGTTAATATCAGAATTATCTTTAATTTTACTCCAGACTCTGATCCACGGTCCCCCTATACAACAGAGCCCCATTCCCACTATCAACACCTTAAATATATTTTTCCAACTTAGCAGCCACCACCAGAGTCAAACCTGTGATACCTCTCTACACAAATTTAATTGAAGTTTAGCGTGAACCTTCTCTGGTCGAGTTTGTATTGATGTGGTGCATTTTGTGGACATTGTTTAAGGAATGTTCTGATTCTATACGTGAACAAATGAGTGCTAGCAGATATTTTGTGTGGTGTACGAATGGAATTTATTGTGCGCGTCAGTTGTGTCCTTCTAGCTTCCGTTTGGGAAGAATTTATAAATATATAGAATTGATTGTTGGATAAGTGAATAGGACTTTTGGGTTCATTCAAATGTGTGGTTGAAAATGAAGTTTTACTATTTATAAATGATTTATTAATTTTTCCAAATGGATGCTTAATTTGTTTGTGCCACTCTAGTATTCTGCTTTATAAATTTATGGTTGCCTGTGACTTTTTGTAATGAAAAAATCTTCTGCTAAATGTGAATATACTCATCGAGTGTTCTTTACATCATGGACTACGGAAATAGGGAAAACAGTTCTGTTGGTGAAAATAAAAATTAGTTGGGGAAAAACGATACATTTTCCATTGTCTTGTGATGTTTGAAGATATAATTTTTGTGCAACTTATGCATGTGCATTCTAGGATTTTCACTGGACACTTCTGCCTTTATCAGCATTGTAGACTGCTAGTAAATATATGTATCAGCAAATTATAGGGAGGTCAGTGTCATTCCTGACATCTGAAGGGTGTGCTGCAGGTTGGCGGGATAGGTGCGGTTAATTACCACCCTTAATGAAACAATCAAGTGACATTGTTGAGAACTAGTTCATTGCCTAAGGTTATTGTTAAATTATGTTGAATTTGAGATTTACATACAAACAACTAAAATTCGTTCGATACGTAAAATCAAGCTTGTAGCACTTGAAAATTCTAGGAACGCTCTACAACACTTGAAAGTTCACGGGAATGCTATACAGTGTCAAGTTCAAATTTTGTGCGTTACCAAGTTTACGTTCTAGATTTCACTTTAACCAATTTGACATTACGTGCGGAATTAATCTAACTAAAGTAACAAGTCACTTTAATTAGTTGTCTAGGTGATTAATCATACAAGTCAATTAACCTATGTTGGAATGCCGCAGTTTGTATATTATGCAAAGCAGTAAATAACAAACAATATGATGACGGAAAACCCCAAAGTGGGTAAAATTTCAGGACCAAGCTAATTACCTCCACTATACCAATTCGGCAAATACAAGTTATACCAAACTCCGTACCCAATCAGACCCGTTGTTCCAGTCTCGCGATTTACTGCTGTAGATACTTCTAGCCTCCTGATAGACTTCTCGATCTATCTCTTGCAGCCCAATCTGCTGTCCACTACAACCTCTTGGTCTTTAGCTGATTGTATCATCAAGTGGAACACCAAGAACCGCCTGTTCTTGTGCCTGTAACTGCGCCTCAATCCACCTCTCTCGATCCTCCAATGAGAGAGTCCCTTCCTCAATAGATTAAGGAAGTAAGTGTTTTGGGTTATGTAGATTCAATGTTTTTTCCCCAAAACAATGGTTGCCAGATCTAAAGAATTATGTTGATGATTTCTCCAATTGATTTTGCCTTAGATCTCTTGAACAAAGATATGAAGATGTTATGCACTCAAAGAATAATGTGGCAACCTTTAAAATTTCGTCCTAGGGCTTGAGTATTTATACTTGAAGGTGTCTAGGTGGTATGTGCCGAGAAAAACACTTCAAAAACGCAAAATAGGATTACGGCTGCATGGGACTGTCCCTTGAGCTCGAGTGAGCGAGAGGTATTATGTTTTTGTCGCTCGAGCGAAATGCCAGCGAGAAGCGAGCGACTGTGAGCAGTCATCAGTATTTTCATCATAACTTTCTCGTCCGATGTCCGATTGAGGTGATTCAAGTTGCGTTAGAAAGCTAACTCAAAGGGCTACAATTCTTCTAGAGATAGACTTGTCCAAATTTCAACGTTTTCTATGTGAAAAATGCATTTCAAGTTATGACTGAAAATCCGGAACATAATTTGTGCGGCTCTTTGATATCCTTTAGACTTCCAATTGCATTCCGATGATCTTGTCTGATCTTCTTGGACATCATGGACTCCTTCAATGACTCGAACACTAATTTACCTCATCTATGCAAATTGCACCCTAAGTCCCTAATTTTTACACCAATGTTCAATTAAGTCCCTGACTTTTACAATTATACAATTTAGTCCGTTTTGTCCACAGAATTGCCAATTACACTTTTAGACCTAACAACAGTAATCCTTGTTACCAGAGTGCGTAGAGTTGTATCGGATAGATTATGATCGGGATTTTTTATTTTTTTTAAAGCAAAGCATGAGCTCATCTTGAGTGTGTTTTTTAGGCTCCACTAGATGAGACTGATGAGGGTAAGGATGTCCCAACTATAAGATATATAGAAATTGCAAGAATATATTGGAAGGGAGGCGTAAACTTGACCACGAAGAGAACACCCAATGTAAAGAAAGTAGCAATTGATGAGGTACTACCTTCCATACAAAAGAAGAATAGCAAAAGTAGACTAGAAATATGTTACACTAGGGTACCATGTTTTGTGAATCTGTATCAGAGCATGTGATCAATGAAGGTCTAGGGGACCTTACTCCTGGTAAAGTCGTTGTTCCCAACCTATAGTGGTAAATGAGTCAGCGGCTTGATTCCCCTTATGATATATGTGAAATCGTATCTTGATCAATTGAAAGATGATGTCTGATGTGTCTGAGAGTGTCCTGAATAGACAATGGCTCACCTTTGCGAGTGACATAGTGAATAACTAAAGAGAACCCCGTCTCTATCTGTAAGTCAAAAAGTTCAAGTCCTTATGCGAAAAGAATCCCGTCCAGACTGTTAAATATACTTCGTGATACTCAAGAAGACTCGATGCCTCTCAATGTGAAAGGCTCTCTCATTAGATAGAACCAAAATTATAACTAAATATGGTAGCTATCAATTACAATATTTACTAATAGTAACTTATTAAATCTGGTATCTTTTCTTATCTTCGAGGTTTTCTTATATTCCATTGACATCATCTTAAATTAATGCTGATAAAAGCATCAATTTGCAATCTTAAACTAGTGATGTGACAATTCTCATGCTCACGAAGAGGAGACTTGAGAATAACAAATAGTGTAGAAACAGCCAAGAACCACTCCAAAATTACTCCAAAGCCATTTCAGAGAGCTTACATCCCAAGAAGAATTTTCAAAAGAAATTCACGAAGTGTGCTGACCACACATAGTGAGCTCTATCGGTCGAGAGAAGTCAGCCGATCACATAATTCGTATTGTGATAAAAGCTCTAAACAAAAAATCCAGCAATATATCACTGGCCAAAATGCTATAGTTGGAAGAAATCCACAGAACAGCATACACCAAAAATCTTGAAGAATCCAAAACCACCGAAGGATGATTCTCCTTTGAGAATCCAAGATGAAATTAGACAACAAATAAATCCAATAACAGTCCAAAGCCTAATAAAATAGCCCAACTAAATAATCCAAAGCTTATATTAATCCAGACCAACGAAGGAAAGCCCGATCAACACCTAATCACAGCCCACAAATGAACCACAGCCCAAATCAAAAGATCCTTATGCCTCATAAAATTTAATCTAGCTACAAAATTCTACATACCACACTTTTAATGCTCACATTAATTTAGTCGCCCTAATAAACTCAATCAGCAAAGTCCAGTTATTCAACTAGTCGGCCGATGATGGTTCCCATGTCCATTTGATGTTGCATAAACTGCACCTACATTATAACTGTTGTCATTGCATCCTTGCCTTTCGTAATAAGATTTGCTTTGTTGGTTATTAGCATCATTTTCGACTATTTATTTCTTGGATTTCTTCCCCAAGAAAGATGAACTGTCTGCTTTCTAATAACTACTCCATTTATGAACTGTCTGCTTTCCAATAATTGCTCCATATAATCTCTGTATTGCATCATCTGCATTGCTTCTGTTCGCAAATTGTATAGATCCACATCTTTTTTCGGCTGGTATTTTAATAGAGATAACCTCTAATCCACATCTATCTTGCTCCACTGAGCTAGATCTATAGGACGGATCAATCAAAGGGGCGACAAGAAAATCAAAGCCGCCATGGATGTTGAAGGAAAGGAGATAAGGCATGTCATTGTTGAATTCGGTCTCCACTCCATAGTATCGAGAATCGCTCTTGTTCCCTGCCCTCTATCACAACGACATTGTCTCTCTACTAATTCTTATGGAGTGAAGCGAGAGAGTGGGGTTTTCTTTTCGTTTCTTTGCCATTAAGAGAGGAAAAGTGCCCCAGGGGAGGTAAAATTCTTGAGTTCGAATTGAGGAAGAGAAATTTAGAGTTTGTTCTTACTAAACCCCCATTAAAACACATTAGAACACATTATTTGTCAATTTCTCAAACTAGTGTGGGCCCCATGTGTCATAGTAGAATTCGAACGGAGGGTAAGTGTTGGTCACATTACTAAATGACAAAACTACCTTCCCAACCATTCCCCTCTGTTGGTCATATTGGAGGGTGGTTTCGTCCATTGGTACCAACAATCCTTTTGAAAAAACTTGGTACATTGCAAATGATCAAGAAGGCAACATAATGGACCCCACTTAGGTAAAAAAAGAAGGTTGAAAATTAAACTGGCTGAAAAAAATTAAAGTGCTTTAATGGAGGCCAAACAGACGCTAATTAAATTGATTCTACAATGAAAAGTGAAAATCGGACAACGAGTAGCGAAGGAGGAAGACGATTGGAAGGGAGGAGAAAAGCTCCTCTCATCTTGAGAAAACTCAACTAGTAAAATGAGAGAAACTTTTAAGGAAGAGGCTCTGATACTATATAAGGGTGTTTGAGTCCCATTTTCATGAAAAAATGCATTTTAGAATAGTGGATTGATGGAAAATATGTGGTTGAAAAAGAAGAAATTTTTTTTTGATTTACATGTAATATTATTTTAATGAAGAATGTATAGATGAGAAAAATGCATTTTGGAAAATATGAGAATAAAAAAAAGCCTATGTTAAATATACTCAAGAAGACTCGATGCCTTTCAATGTGAGATGTTCTTTCATTTTATAGAACCAAAATCATAACAAAATTTGGTAACTATCAGTTACAATATTCACCAATGGTAACTTATTAAATATGGTAGCTTTCCTTATATTCCACTTTCACAAACTAATCTATAAATTGACCTCAAGAATAGGACTATCTCCATAAGGAGATGGATACACCGTCCATCCTGGTCATGAATGATGCTGCCGCCACTGAAAAATTCGTCCTTGATGCAATCTCAGTTTGGATCTTGATATTGTTTGATTATTTCTTGATCATACAATAGAATTTTTTAGACAAGTTTTGGATGTAGCAGTAGTTGCACTCTAGGTTTGTGGATGATGGAGGAAACCCTATGATGGTAAAATGGACATTTTGGATAAAATTATGGAATATAAGGGTTCTGGTGATTGTTGGAAGATATGGATTTCAGGTTGTATTCCGTTCAATGCTGGGCTGAAGTCTTGGTTTAAACTTATAGGGATTTAAACGAAGGTGATTATCTTTTTCCTTTTTACATCATTCATTCTTATCTAATTATCAGTTTTTTACTATTTGTAAGCATAATCATCTTGGAACCCCGATTGCCCAGGAAACTGCACCTTTAAAAATCCCCTTTGACTTTCTAGTTCTTAAAAGAGATTCTGGGACATTTCCTTTATCCTGTTTCATATTGTAGTCTAAGGCACCTACAAACATGAAATCTTCCACCAAGTCTTAAGAGGCTTCATACTAAAGACTTGGTAAATACTAATGACTTGTTACCAGTTTTTCTCCAATTTGTGTTAAATGAATGAAGATTAACCAGACACGTGATTGTCTCTCTATGAACTGTGATTGTCGAAGGAGTCATGGAATATATTGTTTGCAATTACAAAGGAGGCAACTATACCTTCTCATTCCAATTAAGACATCTTCTTCATGAAGTTAGAGGATTTGTGAGACAAGGATAACTAGTATTTTTTGGCAGTGAGCAATAATGGTGGTTCCTTGGTGTGCATGGAAGGAGTGGAATGCAGGATCTCAAGCAACTCTCTACCACTGTTTAGATTCTGCTAATAGAGTATTTCACTTGGCTTCTGTTTGGGCTAAAGTTGCTGTCACCTCACCCCGAACAACTTCGGTCAATTCACCAGGGAGCTGGAATTGCATTTTCTGTTCGTAGTTATTGGGTGGTCTTTCGGTTGTTCCTTTTATTTATCTTGCGTCTTCTTCACTGTATGCTGTATTTCTCTCATTAAATCTATTTTACTTTATAAAAATAAAGTACAGAATTCTTGTATTGCAGAGCGTAGTTTCGAGTAGCCATGAAACAGTTAATGTGTTACTTGACATGATAAAATTTTGCGTAGCACTCAAACTAACTCAATTCAACCTAGGCTTATCCTATACTTATATTGGGTTGATTACCTGATCCTTCACTACTATTAAGTATACTATGGAAAAGTATAATCTCGTCTCCAAGGTAAGTGATATGAATTGTTTCTTCTTGTCAGGCATAAATGTGTGAATATTGTCATTATTTGTGTTTGTGAGTTGACATTACTTTTGGGAAAAGGTGTTCATGATTTAGAATTGCCTCAATGAGTCTACCACACAACGCTTGGAGCTCCAAAAAGATAGCTTCACTAAATTGTATCTACTGTAATCTTGTAACCTTTTCATTTATTGGTGTTTCTTCAGTAACAAACACGAACTTGACCAAGAAGACTACCAAAGCTTGGATAATCTAGAAAAGCAGGTTACATCACCTTATTCTGATGAAGTTGGAGAACAGGGAACCAAAAATTCGAAGAAGCCAAGAGTTATTGACTTGCCTAATAGGGACGGAAAAAGAAAAAGGGGAAGTCCCAGTAAGACAAGTACTAATAGTGGAAGAAGAGGTGCCATTAAACCTCGGAGAACAAGGGCACGCTATGGAAACAAGCCAGCTAAAATCTCTGAAATTGAATCAGACAAGAATGCTTCTTCGGATGAGCCAGCTATTGAGGAAGAGTCTGAACTCAGTGGTGCAAATCATGGGAACGTACAGAAGGTACCTTTGGAAGGGAGATCAATTGTTAATCAGCCTCGAAGAACAAGGGCACGGATTATACATAAGCCCGCAAAGATCTTAGAAAACGAATCAGAAGGGGCTTCTTCAGATGAACAAAATATCAGAGGAAATTCTGAAGTCGGCTGCACAAATTATGGGAGTACCGAGATAATAAACAGGCACACTCCAGAAGCTAAAACGAAAGAGGTAGTAAAAGATTATGAATCATCAGATAAATGCAAAAAAGTTGAACCGGAAGTTGCAGAACATGGTAAACACGAAACTTTTGTCGATCCAGTTCAAGCGATGTTATTTAACATGATACCTAGCCTTGCAACTAAGAAAACAGATAAAGCTGATCCCATCCTTGAAGAGGAGAAACCGCGAGGTACTAATCCTGTCAACGTAGCCGAAAATGCAAAAGGTTCTCCTTGTATCCTGGAAGAGGAGAAAGCAGAAAGTGTCATTTCTGAACTCGAAGAGGGAAGTTTACCTTCCGAAGGAAATGAGAAGCCTGTTAAGAAAAAGAAAGTCAGCTACAAGGATGCTGCTAATGAATTACTCAAGAATTGGTGAAACACTGGTAATTTGTGTACATTAATGTTAGTGACTATTTTCTCTGGGAGGGCAAGAACACTGAGTTAAAACTCTCATGTCTTGCTATCTGGTCTTGTCGTGCAGCAGTGGTCTGAATTATTTTGTTTGCAGTATATGTATATTAACGGGAGTTATACGTTTTATGTATATGATATATAATTTACACTTCTGTCTTCTATATTTGGTGTTTGAAATATATATTTAGCCAAAACTGTTCTATTAACAATTATTAAAATTATGATTTTGAGTTTGGATGACATAATATGTTTCCAAATGAGTACGTTCATTGGCTATAACTAATAAAGGCCATTGATTATTCAAACTCAAATTTCAATGTAAACTAAATGCCAAAAGGTTCATAACTTTCAATGTAACCTAAATGCCAAAAGGTGGCCGTTGATGATTCAAAGTCAATTTTCAATGTAAACCCAGAAAGTTAGGTACATAACTTTCAATGTAAACTAAATGCCAAAAGGTCCATACATATATGAGCCACCAAAGATTGTCAATTAATTTATCCTTTATAGGAACTTATAATAAATTATTATATATTAGTTTAAAAAGAGTGAAAAGTCAACATAATAAAACCCAAGTACAAACTTTTAGAATATAGGCAACGTAACAGAAAATAACTACGAAAATTGTTCTAATGTAAATCCCAAAACACCAATTCATACTTCCAACGAAATATTTGAAAAAAAAAAAGAAAAAAAGAGAAGAATTCTTGAGTTCTAATAAATGAGAATTGTATCTTGGCTTCAATAGCTCGATGGTATTCTGAGATTGATGAAATCTCTCAAGATTTATCCAATCAAATAAATGATGAAAATAAACATGTTATGAAATGGTAACTTTACATATTGAGGTTTGAGATTGTTTGTTTATTCTTCTTTATGACACGTTATGGTGTTCATAATGTTATAATCTAATTCGTTTTTATATATTTCTTTATTTATATAAATTAATATCTTTAAGTAAAAAAGTTAAGAGCATTGTTCACAAAAGAAAAACGAAAAATACAAGTACAAAATGGAGTTTTTTCAATAAAAAACACTACTTTATGGTTTTGTTTTATAAATATTAATTATGTTAATATCTTAAAGATATTGGACCACTTAATCTAAATATTTAAGCTAATTGATATTGTCAAAAGTAAATATTATTTTCGACATGTCCACTCACATGTAGATGATATTTTTTTCTTATCAAATTCTAACATGTGCACAATTAATTTAATGACCGTGACAAGACTTGAACCCAAAATTTTTGTCTCCTCTAATATCACATTGAACACTTGATTTAAAAGTTTAATGTGATCAAACGTATATCATGTAAGTATTATATTCAACAGTAAACTATCCCATCTAAAATTTTATTTATTTAAATTAACTTTAACGGCCACCTTGTTCGCATATCTGAACTCATTATCAAATTGATCTCGTGTGACCACAAATAAAATATTTTCATTTTGATTTAATCTTCTATATTGTATACGTAGATGTAAATACTTAATGGAGTAACTTAAACCATTCTCTCCATATGCAATTTTCATTATTTTAAGAATTAATTTACTACGCATGGTTTTGAAAAATTTCACACTTAATGATATATATATATATTTGTCATTGTCAAGTGCGTTGCACGAATTTTGTATTTATCGTATTTTTATTAGCGTATGAATTTTAATTTTTTGGAAAGTTTTTGAAGTAATATCTAGAAATATTTCCATAATATAAGAAAATGATTGCAAATTATTTTTACAATTGCAATAGTATGGTGTTATTTAGAAAAAAATATGCTTGTATATTTGATACTTGAATAAGAAATATACGAGGTTATAGAAACTATTTTGCCTGTATTCTTTGATAGTGTTGATATGATTGAGTTGAATGTGAAGATTACTAAATTTTGTGTAATTCAATATTGAAAAATTGAAGATTGAGCACAAAATTATGAATCGATTTGCATATTCATATGTGTTTTATATTTTGTCCTTCATATATTTTAATATTTATTTTATGCTTATGTTGAAAAATAAAAATTTGAAATTTTTCTTCTGACATTTGGTTTGGTAAGTGAATGTATGATGTTCTGCATTCTCGGTATTTGTAAGTACAAAAATCGGTATACACGATAAGCTGCAAATACGGTAGGTAGTATATATGGTAAGCTGCAAATACGGTATTGAAATTTATTGTAGTGGACGAAACCGGATTCATTTATACCTTATATGCACTTTACATACCGTATGTGCAACATACCATATTTACGCATACCATATTTGTATCTTACCGTATAGGCAGCACATCGTATTTACGCATACCGTATTTACAGCATATCATATTTGCATCATACCGTATTTACAGTATATCGTATTTGCATCATACTATATATGCAGCACACCATATTTACAGCATACAGTAATTGTACCATACTGTTTATACGTTATACCGTATTTATAGCATATTGTATTTGCATCATACCGTATTTACAGCATACCGTATTTGCATATATTGTCTTTACATACCGTATTTGGCAGATTCGGGAATTTAAAAAAAAAGTGATTATGAAATTGATAATTTTTAAATGTGTTTTTTTTGTTGAAGATAAAAATAATTTTTTTTATGCTATTTGTAAAAAATAATAATAATAATAATTATTGTAATTTTATTAGCTTAGTAAGAAGATTTATTACGATTATTCAAAATTTTTTTTAACACAACACAATAGATCCATACTTTTAACTTGGTGACTGCAAAAGTCTTCTGTGTATCAATAAAGCATTTTCCATTCGAACAATAGTGCCAAATTTTTTTGCATCATGCTTTGATTTTCTTCTTTTCACAAGTTTTACTTTTTTCGTTTTTGTCTTCTTCATTTTTTTAGATTCTTTTGTTGCTAGCAATGATTATTTTTTTGAGAGTTTTTTTTTTGTATTATATTGAAGTTAAACTTATTCTTGTAATTATATTTTTTTATTAGTTTAATGCGTATTTTTAACTAATAAAATAACAAACACGAATATTAGGTTACATGATTAAAATTTTAAAAAAATAAAAAGTCGCTGCATGACCGCACAAATTGTATTATAACATATACGGTAAGCTATATACTGTAATATGCATATTGCTGCAATATAACAAAAAAAATTGTACAACAATAATTTCTCATTATATTATGTTGTACATTGTATTATAACATATACGTATAATATGTTATATCTTAACTATAACATATAGTATTACAGCATACCGTATTTGCACATATTGTCTTTAGACCAATCACCAACATTTGTTATAAATAAATCCAAGTCCCATGTAATGCAAATTTAATTCATATTAATTTGCACAATTGTATTCCTAATAGAGACATTGCAGTGGTTTAATTTGCTTTAAAATGACTTCAAAGTTATTTTGCACCGACATAAGAAATTTCAAATGTATAATATGTGCCGTTGCATAATTAGTCCATTTATTTTGAAAAGAGGAAATAGAGTCGTGAAACAAAACAAGAAGATGGGACATGGAAGTCGCAGTCTGCATAAATGAGTGAATTTATTCTCTTTTTATAAGCTATTCATTTTTCATCCTCTCTCAATAGTTGAACTAATTTTATTCTCTCTTATTATTGAGCTCATTTCATTGCTCTTCGTCAATTTCATTTCTCTCGACGAGTCAATCTATAAACAAGCACCACAAAAGACTAGTATGTTTAAGAAGATAAAATCAACTAAATTCAAAGAGCTATTCATATGGATCCTTAAAACTAATATGTAAATTGTCATTTACAATGTTAAGAAATTAAAAAAAAAAAGTCTTATTGTTTAGAAGGGAGAAAAAATGAAAAATCATATCTTGCATTTCGATCAATTAAATGGTTTAAACAGATATAGTATAATTTGTCAAAGTTTTAAAAAAATTAGATAAAATCAGTGAAGTATGGCCAAGTAAATCAGTTGATTGATTAACCTGAAATTTTTATCAAGTATATTATATAAAAGTACATTCTAGAGTATAATGTATGTGAATGGATTAGTTTGTGTATGATGAAATGTGTAAGTATATAAATACAGAGTAATGTATGAGAATTGATTAGTTTGATATTGTAAAATCTGTAAGGTATGAGATAGCAAAAAAAATATGTATACCAGTATGATGAAGGTATGACAAGCAACTCACGACAATAAATAATTAATAATAATTATTAATTAGTAAACAATAATTTCAATAAAAAGGGAAAAAATTCCAAAAGAAAAGGGAAAAAAATTTGCTCTGCACAGTATGGAGGACTTGCCAAAGTTGCTCCGCACTGTGTGGAGCATTAAAAAGGGGAAAAAATCACTCTTGTGTGTAAGCAACATGAAATGATTTAAAGTTAAAAAAAAAAATTAGATAAAATCGGTGAAGTATGACAAGTTATATATAAGTACATTCTAGAGTATAATATATTGGAACGGATTAGTCTAAATGAAATTTGCAAGTACATAAGTACATAGTAATATATGAGAATAGATTAGTTTACCACAACAAGCAAGCAACGCTTGGCACGGTGCAGAGTGGCTCCACACACCTGTGCGGAGTATTATGCTTCGCACAGTGCATAGCAAATCTAACAAGTGCTCCGCAATGTGCTGAGTATTTTTTTCATTTTATTTTGATTTAAATTTTTATTTATTAAATTTTTAATTTTTAATTGTTTAATAATTTTTTTCTGAATAATCAAATAATTTGAATGACATATTAGAATTTTTTTTTTTTTGCAGTCTTAATCATAGTAAAGTTCATCCACACTTAACCATAGCAAAGTTGTTCCGCACAGTGTGGAGCATTCTAACTAGTGCTCCGCAATGTGCGAAGCATTTGTCCTTTTTTTGTGATTTAAATTATTAATTATTAATTGTTTACTTTGTCAGTAAACAAGCCATATTAGACCATATCAAATCAATTGGGTAGTTTTATTGTATAACTAAACTATTTTTTTGTTAATTACATAAAATTATACTTTTATTTCATCTTAATCTCATTAGTCATTTTTTTTTAATTTCAATCCACCATTTAGCACCTTACATCTTACTAATAAAATTCATTTTTAACCAAATCTAGCAGACATATCTAAAAAATAATCTCGAAAAGAGTGTTTTGTTTGAAATATTTTGTCAATTTCTTACTTTGTCTATTTCTATATTCCTATCTTGTGAAATTGCTGTCAAATCTTCTCTAAAAAAAAGGACAAGTATTGTTTAGTTTAAATAGCCTCTCATATCATTTTTTCATACTTAACCAATTTACATATCTTTACCTTTACCTACCAAGCTTTCCTAAAAAAAAAATCAGGTTTAATCTAGTGTTTCTTTCTTGATTCTTTTACTACAATTTTTCAAAATAAATTTGTAGTTTTAAATGATATATATTTTTCAATCTTTAATTGTGTTAAAAATCATACATACTACAGTTTATCAACACAAAAATGGATGTGCAACATAACTTCTTCGAAATTATCGATGTTTCACTAAATCATAATATCCGTTTGGTAAGTTATATAATAATATCTTCTTTCATATTTGTATGAATGTTTTATTTACTGCCTATATTTGTATGAATTTTTCACTAAATTATAACATCCGTTTGGTAAGTTATATAATAATATCTTCTTTAATATTTGTATGAATGTTTTATTTACTGCCTATATTTTTCATATATGTAGATGTTTCCTACATCTTTTGTCAATTGTTGGAGAAATGAATTAGGTGATGGAGTACGATTAATTCCGTATGATGGTATAATTGTAACAATACAGCTACAAACAATCAATGGAGAAACATATTTGACTAATAGATGGGAGCAATTTTTTGACCATCATAACTTACATGATGGTTTTGTTGTAGTATTTGAATAAAATGAAAATTCCACGTTCAATATAAGGATATTTAATCTTTCTAGATTAGAGGTTACATATGGCTCTGATGTTGAAGAAGATGAGGCTTTACATCTGGATAATCCTGCATTCGAAGTAACACTAATGCTGAATCAGAACGACCATCGAGAAATTGTAGGCTATCTTTAATATATAATTCTATATTTACCTTTTTCGCATTATTTTAATCTTAACATCAACATCCATATTTTTTTCGAAGTTTATACCAAGAAGGTTTGCAAGACACCATCTACCAAGATATGTGCGGAATGTTCGGCTCCACGACTCTTTACATCACAACTGGGAAATTATTGCAAATTCAAGACCAAACGGTATGATGCGCCGTCTTACTGTAGATTGGGCCAATTTTTCGACAGAGAGGGAACTACAAATCGGAGACACATGCGTATTTGAATTATTAAATAGCGAATCTCTAATGTTCATGGTCTAAAAAAAAACCCACAACAATGGAACTCTAACTCGTCTATGAAACTTTTCACACCAATAATGTTTAAATTATATGTTTATCGATTTCACTTTTTCATTAATTAGATTAAATTATCGCAAAAAGATTTTAATAGAAATTACACTTTTTTCTTTCTTTACAATTAAAAAATACCACAATATATCTAACTAAAACATATAAAAATAAAGGAAATTGTAAGGAAAAAAGAATTCCATATAAATAAACTAAACATAATTGTATATAAAAAATGACCAAACAAGAGCTAAAAAAAATAAAATCTCCGAAGAGTTCGCAAAGATCTATTGATCTTTGTGAACTGTGCAGAGTGCGGAGGAGTTTTCAGAGTTTTTTTCCTGTAAAAAAAACCCAGCCAATAAACAAATACAACAAATACAAGCACAACAAAGATGATAAACTAAAAACTATAGAAACGTAAACACGAACAACTTTTTTAAAAGATGTAGAAGTAAATAAATCATACTAAAAACTTTTCCATCACAACAACAAAAGCCTCTGCTTTCTCTATAGAATTTCGTAGCAGGAGAATGAGCACAAATTTTAGAAGATGACAAATATAAGTATTTCCTTTACCAATTTTTTTTTTGTATATTCAACACTCACACTCATTCCTCTTATTCAAAATGATGATTAACATCACGAAAGAAAAAAAATTTGAAAAAAAAAAGTAAATTGTAACCAAAAAAGCATTCCATATAAATAAACTATATTATATGAAAAATGATTGCTATAAAAAAAATCTCCGAACAGTTCACAGAGATCAATTCATCTCTCTGAACTGTACGGAGAGACCACTCTTTCCTCCACACTCTCCTCACAGTGCGGAGTTTTCGGATTTTTTTGGGGGAAAAAAACAGCCAATACGCAAATTAAAACACAACAAAGATTGATAAACTAAAAACTACGTATAAACTAAACATAATTATTATTTAAAAAAATAAATACAAATCTAGCTTGTTCAAACTACTAAGAAAAAAATTAGTAAGCTGATTTCTCCGAAGTGTGCAGCGAGTTTTGAACTCATGTGCCATCTCTCCGTGCTACTTGATTTTTTTTTCTTGAACAAAATCTGATTAAAACAAATACAAGCACCAAAAAAAGCATAAACACTACTAAATATCAACTTGTTAAACTGAAGGTCCTTAAACGTCGATCAGAATGAAATACAGAATTAGATTGCACTTCATGCATCAGATTTTTCAGTTGAGGATTCTCAATGCACGTCTGCTTTCTCTTTCTTTTACAAGCTCACATATTCTTAAACCAATCACCAACACTTTTTTTTCTTCTAAAATAACAGGATTATGTAGCGATAAGGTGGAGACTATATGTAGAATCTCTGCATTATTTGGACTTTTATTTCTCCATCAAATATGCATCGAAGAAGATCAACCCCTATAAATGTAGGTACCCAACGTTGTCTTCCCATTTCAGCAAGCTTAAAAAAAAAAAAACAAAACGAAAAAAAAAACAACAACAACGTTGAAAGCTTCGAAGATGAAGTGAGAGTATTTGGAATGTTGTCCAACAAAAACAGAATTCACCAAAACAAAAAAAAAAAAAAAAAAAAAAAAAAAAAAAAGAAAAAATTGAAAAAAAGACTCAATGAGAAAAGTCAAAGGGTGTCGAGCTATAATAACTTGCAAAGTTATTTTTGAAAGCTAACCTTTCAATGTGGTAGGTTTTATAAATAAAAAATAAATATATAACAAACTTGTTCCTAAGACAAGATGAGCAATGTTAAAACTTTAAAAAAGGCACTTCATTCGGTTTAATCATATCCCTTTGGATCACAAGTTGAGAATAATGTCTTTCCAAATATGATCCGTTTCATACTTACAACTACAAGAAAATTGGGTAAATTTATTCTGAAACAACTTATTTCTTAAATAGTACTCTCTCTCTCATGTTATGCAAGAACCTCACCAAATGGTTAGCCAGATAAGTGAAACATATTATATTTAAATTTAGGTTAGTAATTTTAACTTGAGACATAAGATTGTGCAGATGGTGCTACTGAAAATGTAGCTTGCGTTATAGAATATGAAGCATCGAGAATATGGTAGTGTCAAATTGTCAATAGTAATTTGTAATCTTCAAGATCAAGAAAATTGTTGAGGAATAACCACAGTATTATAAAAAATGACATCGGAAAATAGAAGTTTGTCATGAATCTTGACACTGGAAGATAAATGAGTTAACTTTGGAAAGAAAAATGCTTCTCGATAACAAGAAGTCTTGCAAGGTGAAGACTTGAGTTAGAAATGCTTCTCTGATACTCTCAGGCAGGTGACTCTTCTGAGTTCTCCATTCGGCGTGAGAATCAATATATATTATGGAGAAAAAATGTCCAAATATGCAAGCTAATAATGTAGGGAATGACCCTAAAGAAAAAGAAAAGTGTCTTGAGAGTTTCAATGACCTCTCACCTTGCCCATGTGGCAATAACATATTTGTACACATGCCTTCATTTGTAGCCGTAGATAACGACATGCATCCTTATCCATTCCGTTTATTTTGGGGGTAAGGAGGAGTGAATCTAGGAAGTCATGATCCAAATGGTAGATCATTAAGACACATACAGTAGGAAACAAGATTGCTAAATGAATATTTATCTACACATTGGTTGGTGGTATCCGTAGTCGGACTTTAAAAAAATTGTGATTGGTCTGTGACAACACGTGAGTTGTAAGGATGGTAAATGAATCAAAACCCAGCTTGAATATAAAAAATTATTGGGGGTTGTCGGGTTGTGATGCCAAGTCCAATCCAGCTATTAGGCAATGATGAAATGGCCTTCAGCCCAGATGGATTTAACAATTGCCCAATACCTTCATTGAGATGGCCTACTACCCAAGCCCAATCAACCAGATAAGTCACATGGTCAAAACATGATTTTAGTTGCTTCTTGAATGGAGAGTGTGTCAGTTGCTTTGGAGCATTAGATTCATCTTACATCAATGGTTGGTGTTTTAAGTATAAATAGTGCACTTCCTTCGACTCTAATTGGATTCGGTCATTATTCTGTTTATGAATCTGTGGTCTAGAACATTCACTGAACTCGTTTAGTCTTCTCTTCTTTTCATATTCTTCATCTGTGTCAGTGAATGTTTTTCTTTTAGCGAGAAAAGAGTCTTTGTGATTTCTCCGTATGAATAAGACGATTGGTGTGGTGTTGAGTTCTTCTGGTCCATTGAAGCAACTCCATTCTTTTATAGATTTGTGAGGGCTTGGGGATTGTTCAGTGCCTCTGTGATGATATAGACGAGTACAATTGATTGAACCTAAGATTGTCAAAATCCTTGATGCCGGTTGGTTTAGATTAGAGGAAAAATTATTGTAATATTCATATCTGTGTTTTGACGATTGAGTTTTGTATTAAATTTAAAAGTGGCTTTAGAGCCTGCGTTGGTAGCTAAAGGTGCTTCGATCAAGTTTATGTCATTGGAATATCAATTTTCAAGTGATAAACTTGGTTGGATTTGAAAGTTGGCAAAACCCTAGGTCAATATTACTAGATCTGGTAGTTCTTAAATAGATTTTGGTGTTGGTAACATGATCTATAAAGAAACCATAATTCCTATGTTGTTTCTAAGAGTAAAACCCTAGAACTGAGTCTTAAGAGTTAAAAGCTAAACCTACATGATACTCATTTCATTTGTGATCTCTGGTAAGGTTACAAATTTTGGTGGTCATATATTAAGACTACCACTCTGGTCTGTATTTCTCCTAACCCTAACTTTATATCTCTTGTTTCAAACTTAACATTTCTTGAGTTCTTTTTTGCTCAAAATTGTTTTCAATTTAGTATTTGATATTTTGTCCCTTCTTCTTGTGTACTCCTAGTCCTTGTATTATTATCATATCTGTACACGAGTTGAGCCTTAACCTGAGAATTTGATTCTTACGGAATCTTGGTGAACTTGGGTATTAGATTGGTTCTAATTGGTTAATATATATTGTATATTGCTCTCTCTCTCTCTCTCTCTCTCTCTCTCTATTGATGCATGTGATTTTTCTTAGCTTCATATAATAATGTAAAAGTTGTTACACTCGTCTTGTGATTAATCACATTTCCTATTACTTTGTGTTTCTGCTGTGATCTTTTAACCTGATTTTCCCTTAAAGTTTTTCTCTGACTTAAGAACCCTTTGATTGATTCACCATCCACTATCCTTCATTATTTTTTAAAAATCCTAAACATTCTCTTTCTAAAAAAAAAGACGGAGGATGAGGAGGAATTGTGAGGTACAATGACATCAACCACTTTTGAACTTGGTATCTTTAATAAAAAGAAAAGGAATTTTTCCATTTGGCTACAAAAGATGAGAGGTATTTTAGTTCAGCAAAAGGTTTCTAAAGCAATCACTGTAGAATTTCTTGAAGCCATGATAGCTGATCAGGAAAAAGAAGCTGATGAATTAGCTTATGCTTCGATCATCTTACATTTGTCTGATCAAGTTTTAAGGAACGTAACTTGATACTAATAAGGAACTATGGGATAAGCTAGAAGAACTTTATCTAGTTAAGTCACTGTCAAATAAGTTGTTTCTCATTGAAAGAATTTTTAGTTTTAAGATTGATTCCTCCAAGGAGTTAGATGATAACCTAGATATTTTTAACAAGTTAGTTCAGGACACTACTAAAACAGGGGATAAGGTATCTGAGGAATATAAGGCTATAGTACTCCTAAATGCCATTCCTGACACCTACAAGGATATGCTAAACCTACCATAAAATATGGCAGAGGACTTTTACCCCCTGATATTGTCATTAATTCCTTAAGGAGTAATGAATTATAACTAAGAATAAAGAAACATGAGAGTATGTCTGAGAGCCTTTTTGCGAGAGGTAGATCTCAAAAATAGACAGACTCAGAATCAAGAAGGTCAAAGTAGTCAAGGGAATAGTGATAAGGGGGATAATAAAGGGAGGGCAGTTCAAAGTCAAGGACTAGAAATAAGAAATGTTACGGGTGTGGAAAAACAAGTTGGTGTTATAAAAAGAAGAGTAAGATCAAAGAGGTTGATGAAGGAAATGTAGTAGAGCCTTTAGAATCAAACACTATGGATGTATATGTGGTTATTGAGTCTTGTACTAATCTGAATACTGCAAATGTTGTAAATCACAGTGATCGGGACCAAGAGTGGATCTTGGATTTAGGTTGCACCTTTCATATGACATCTAGGAAACATTGGTTAGAAAATTTTAAAGTCCTGAATGGAGTAAAGTGGTTATGGGAAAAAATGTAGCCTGTAAAGTTGAAGGAATTTGAGATGTAACCTTAAAATTTGAGAATGAATATATCTATACTCTTGAATGAGTTAGATATGTACCTGATCTAAAAAGGAACCTTATTTCCATGGAGAATCTGGATGATATTGGCCTACAAGATAGACTTGGAAATGTTTTATTAAAGGTGGTAAAGCGATCACTTGTCATTTTCAAGGCTATGATACAAGTCACTAAAGCTGACGCAATCTTTCATCAAGTTGCTGAAGCTTCTAGTGCTGAATATTATTCTACCATAAAATGGCATAGAAGACTTGCCCATGTGAGTGAAAAGGGCCTTCAGATTCTCTACAAGAAGAGGGTCTTTGCAAAAGACCACGTGTCCAAAATTTCATTTCGTGAGGATTGCACCTTAGGAAAACAACATCGGCTACACATTAATACTGGAAAGCAAAAATCTACTTCTACCCTTGAATAAATTTATTCTGACCTCTAGGCCCCTTCATCCACCATTATTCAAGGAGGAAATAGATACTTCTTGTCCCTAATTAATGATTATTTCAGAAAAGACTGGATTTACTTGCTTAAGCAAAAATCTATGATCTTTGAGAAGTTCAAATCATGGAAATTTTTGATAGAAGACCAAATCTCTACGAAAGTTAAGATCCTTAGAATTGATAATGGCTTAGAATTTTCAGTTTTGCAAATAAAATGGAATTCAAAGACACAAGACTATGCCCTATACCTCCTCAGTAATATAGTGTTGCTAAGAGGATGAATAGGACTCTTTTAGACAAGGTCAAATGTATGATGGTTGGTTTTGATGTTCCCAAAGTATTATGGGGATGACAACTTTTCCTATCTTGTTAATAGAACACCGTCTAGTGCACTAGATGGTAAAGCATTTGAAGAAGTGAGGTCTAAAAATATACCAGTTTACGACTTATGAACGTTTTTGGCCGTGCAGCCTATCCTCACCAAAGCATTGGTAAGCTTGAACCTAGTGGTCAAAAGTGTATGTTTCTGAAATATCCTGATGTGGTTAAATGATATAGATTGTGGCTAAATATTCTAAAGGGTTTTAAGATCATCACTAGTAGGGATGTTACTTTTAATGAGTATGACATGCCCTATCTTAATAATAAGGAACCATAAAGCAATTCTGAAAGTGGGACTAAGCTTTAGGTAGAGCTTGATCCCTCTACTGAACCTAATCATCAAATCCAGGTGGAAGATGTGTCTGGTGAAGACTATAATCCTGTATAAGAAGATGCAGGAGGTAGTGTTCAAGATGATGAGAAAGAAACAACTTGAAGCTCTAGAAGATTATCAGCTTACAAGGGATAGAGTCAGAGAGAAATTAGGAAACCACCTAGGCATCAGGATTATCTTTCCCTTGCTGTTTTGTCCTATTAAGACTTAGCTCTTAAGGAGCTCAAGTCTTATGATGAAGCTATAAGTAGCCAGCTGTTTAGAAAATGGAAGACTGCTATGTTAGATAAGATGAATTCTTTGAGTAAGTATCAAACTTGAAAACTAGTTCCTAAGCCTAAAGATAAATCTATTGTTGATTGCAAGTGGATTTATAATGTGAAAGAAGGTAGTTTAGAGAAACAAACACTTAGATTAAAACTAGCCTAGTTGCTAAGGAGTTTACATAGAAACAAGGGGTAGACTATAATGAAATTTTTTCGCTTGTTATTAAGTACACTACAATTAAAGTGATGTTGGTCCTTCTTGCTCATTATGACATTGAACTAGAATAGATGGATGTTAAAACAACTTTTTTGCATGGGGACTTAGATGAGACTATCTATATGATGCAACCATAGGATTCTATAGATAAATTTAAACCTAATCACGTCTATCTATTAAAAAAATCTTTATATTATTCAAAACAATCTCCTGGACAATGATAGAAATAGTTTGACACTTTTGTTTCTTCTATGTGCTTTATTACAAGCTCATTTGACCACTGTCTAGAGTTTAAAAGAAATAATGAAAATGTTGTGATTGTTTACCTGTTGCCATATGTGGATAATATGTTACTCATTGGATATGACATTAAATGCATTCATGAGATCAAAAGATCTTTATGTTCTGAATTTGAAATGAAAGATTTAAGTCATACTAAAAGAGTCTTAGGTATGGATATTATAAGAAACGGGTCAAAAAGATTACTGTTTTTGAAACAAACGTCTTATGTCGAAAAGGTGTTGTCAAAATTTGCTATGCATGAATCCAAATATATTACCTTACCATTAGCCAGTCATTTCATATTAAGTAAAAAATAATGCCTTGTAGATGAATTTGACATTAAATATATGGAAAAGTGCCTTATGCAAATGCTCTAGGATCCATTATGTACACTAAAATATGTACTAGGCCTGATGTAGCTTATGCTATTAGTACCCTAAGCAAGTTTATGGCCAATTCTAACTCTAAACATTGGACTGCTTAAAAAAATGGCTTTTGAGGTACTTGAGGGGATCAATTGGGACTATGTTTTGAAGCCTACAATGAACGTGTTGTACTTAAGAGATATGTAAATGCTAATTTTGTGGGGGGTAGGGATAATAGGAAATCCACAACTGCATCCATGTTTACTTTATGCGATACATGTATCAGTTGGAAATCACAACTTCAAACAAATTGTTGCTCTATCGACATTTGGGGCTGAATATGTGGCTACTATTGAAGCTATAAAGGAAGCTTTATGACTTAAAGATCTATTGACTGAAATAAATGAACATAAAGAACCTGTAGTTGTATATTCTGATGGCCAGATTGCAATACACTTGTGTAAAAATCTTGTTTTTATGAAAGAACTAAACATGTTGATGTTAAGTTACACTTTATTAGAGATGTAATTTCTAAAGAACCATTATTACTTGAGAAAATTCCTATATAGTACAATCTACATCTGACATGGAACCAAGGTACTGACTTTTTAGGTTTTTCATTTGCAATCCAATTTTTCTTTTAAAAGACGAAGTTGGGAAGGATAACTAGACATCAAATATACGGTCGATGAATTAGATTTAACTCGGCGTCAAGTCGAAATCAGAAGGACAGATATTTGAAGTTTTAAGCTAATCTATTTTTGGATTCTTGATTAAAACTTGAGGTCCCAAGCACCCACTCAAACAATTATATAAGGTTTTGTTTTGCTTTTTCTAACATGAAAATGACACAAGCATCTTTATTCTATATTCTTGAGTATTTTATAAAATAATCATTTGATTCTCAGCGCCGTAGGATAAGAATATTTTAATATTAAGCCAAATTGCATTATTGATTTGATTATGCAAAGGTTGACCCTACTGCAACCTATTTCATGGGAAATCCAACTTGATGATATGCAATTTGGCCGAATTATGATTACAGATTAAACATTTGATATCTGCTGGTGGGGCCAGGCTTAAAAGGGAAATATGTGGCGGCTCCCTATTGGAAGGGTGTCTGGCCTGGCTTTGAGCCTAGTCGAACTGGTTTTTTCTAAACATTTATCCATTAATGGTAAGTTTTGGTCTCTGGGATGTGACGTAAATTTACGTTCTTAACTTTGAGTAGACAGTAGGAAATAATACGAACTCAAAATGATATATCATTTTGGTGCACTAAATTTTAGATAGCATAGAACTATGTTTTCACGTGGAGGTGTAAAATTGACGATCGTCTAAGACATAGATGGAGTCGAGATTGCGAAAGTTGAAAGAGAGAAACAGAATATAACCTCGATGAATGCGGTCTTCAAAAGCCTTTCAGAAAAAGCAGTGATATTGGCAGTAATAATTTTGAGCTTCAAAGATTCAAAGATCTCACAAAGCTTTACCATTGTGTCTGTTCTTTTCCAGCATGTAAGGCTAACCACAACTATCTTTTCTCCCATATTGGATACCCTCAACTGCAAATTAACAAAAATAAGTAATTAACAACTTAAAATAATCAATTAATCAAAATTGACCAATCTATGAGCCCACCTCAAGAACTTCAATAGGGCATGATCTTGATCCTGTAGAATCATAGCATTGATCAATTCTTGATCTCTTTGGTCTTGAATAAAAAGTTGTGGCCTCTTGATCGAAGTCGACAATTGTAGTACCACTAGATGATCTACCAGATTCGAGCTCCAAAACTTCGGCTCGAATTCTCTTCTCTTCTTCTTGCAATTCTTGAATATAATCAATCGCGTCTTTGATTATCGACGCTTTATCCATCTAAATATCAACACAAAAAATGACGATTCAATCGAAATTACATCGAGTCGGGTAAAATACAAAGGGTATACTATTAGTAATGGCCTAGTGGGGTCACCTTTGAAATGTTAGGGACCACTGCTCTTAGTGCATAGAGTCTTTCATTGAGTCTTTTCCTCCTATTTCTCTCTGAAACAATATTCTTTGAAGCCACTGATGACAAGGTTCCATCTGGCGAGCTCAAATCATAGTACGGCAACATTGTTTCCTCAAAATAACTGCAAAATTGAAACGACCGCACGGTCGGTTCTATGATTATAAGTTCATTACATACCGGACGAGAACCGAAAAGTTCTAAAATCCGAAAACTTTTACCTGTCAAGATCTTCTGATGGGAGTCCCCAATTATTGAGTTCATGATCAATGTTCTCCATTTCTGGTTGAGTTTTGGAGAGAGAAAGAGAGAGATATAGAGAGAGGAAGTGCTGCTTTTCTTAGGATGGAATAAAATTTCTCTGGACAAGATTTACATGGGAGAATTATATAAAGGCAACGGAGGAACTGTTCTGTTGAAGTATTCCGTAAGGTTCCAAGAACGATCTCCGCCGTCCATTCAACTGGTCCATAAGACCGCGTAATGACATTTATGGGTACCAATTGATTAGGACTTGAAATTTGTCTATTCATTTTAGAGTCAAAGTACACTACTTATTTTCTTCTTTCGGCATGCAATTTATAGCCTCGTTCAAATTTGACATTTCTAAATCTTTTTGTGCTAATAATAGGACGAGATTAAATGTGGTTATATCCGCAATTCAATTTTTTTGCACTAGATATTTTCAATATTTGCATATTGTCTCATTTATGTTTGTCGTTTTTTTGGTCACATTTTATTAGCACGTGATCCCTCCCCGATGACCATTTATATTAAAATACTATGCTTTAGCACCTTTGTGTTTGGTGGTATTGAGCCTCTCTCACCCTAAAAGTTAACTCATCCACATGAAGACTTCAAATAATAAAACGTAGATATTGTATGGAAAACTTCTAATTAAAGTTAAGAGCAAGATCCTTGCAGTACTTGGTCTCCAATTTACAGTTGATTTTGGAGTCTTTTATATAAAGGAATTCTTGTTGAATTAAATGAGTCTTGTTTGAATTTAAATTAAACTCTTTTACTTGTTTATTGATCCTATAAATAGTGGATGTATTTCATTATTTTGGGTGTGGTCAAAAAGTTGATTTGAGAGAAAAATATTGTGAGTCTAACATTTTGAGACTTTTCGTACATTAGATAGAAAAGTGGGTGTGATAAAACTAAAGTTTATTTTTCGTTGTAATACTTATGAATTGGGTAGATGAGTAAAATTTTATATGATTGTAACAATTTTCATATAGTGAAAAATTTTGACGGTCCATTTAATTTATGCGTTATATTCTTTATTTTTCTTGTCTGTTAATATTCTTTTGAACAACAACAACTTTTGCGAGTAAATAGAAATAAAGGAAACTGGCGTAAAATTCCCAACAGTGTGATCCTTGATTTTGATTTTTCAAAAGTGTTGGTGTGAAAAAAATTTGCTAAAATTTATTTACTTTTTAATTTGTCAAACTTCAATTTTAACAATATATTTCATTGTACTCACAATATTATCTACTTTTTAATCACATATTTCATCATTTTTTTTAAATCACTAACTTTTATAAAAACATTATCAAAAAACCCCTAAATATTACATGTTTTTCAAATTAAAAATACGGTCAGCTAAATAAGTCTTTGTATGCTCTCATAACGAAATTTTTGGACAATAATCGTGGTCAGTTACCAGATGTGCTAGTTAATGGACGGTTGAAAAAAATAAGATGTAAAAAGTTGGGGGGTATAAGTGCGACGATTATCAAATGTCGAAGGCTTTTAGTGCAATTAAAAGTGACATTAAAAAAAATAAAAATATATTAGTGTCAATGTAGTTACCCTTTCAAAATCTCTAAATTAGAATTTTATATGTCTAATTCATGTTTAATAACGCTAAGCGGGATTGAGTTTCATTTTCTTTTTACATATACGTAGATCTCAACTTACAGATTAATTTACTAATATATGATGTGGCATGATTTAATTGGATCAAAATCTCATCAACGGAAAAAAAAAAAAAAAAAGAAGAAGAAGAAAAAGAAAAAATTCTTTCACTTTCTTTTTGACACTTCATCAATCTGTTAAAGATTATATAAATGATGATGTATAACAATTATTTTCATTCTTCTGAGTACCACTCAAAATTTTCCAATCTGCTCTATCAATGGACTATCTTGTTCATTTTGCATTAGAGCAATGAACTACTGAAATCACATCACTTAACCCCTATTTGACAAGAATTAAAATTAGATTTTTAATATATTTCGATAAAAGTTGATAAAATGTGTGGCTAAAATATTGTGAATTT
Source organism: Olea europaea var. sylvestris (assembly GCF_002742605.1). Classification (NCBI taxonomy): domain Eukaryota; kingdom Viridiplantae; phylum Streptophyta; class Magnoliopsida; order Lamiales; family Oleaceae; genus Olea; species Olea europaea. The sequence goes on from NW_019236064.1 coordinate 122,715, forward strand.
TATGAAATATATGATTAAAATTAATCATTAAATTTGACTTAAAATTAAAATTTAATCCATTCCAAATAAGGGCTTAACATGGTCGGTGATCATTGTTAAGAGACTAATAAAATTCTGTCATGACCTCTTTTCGGGCCACTATTGAGTGTGAATAGACCCGCGTAATGCCGCACGCAATACTTTGTTTAATTAAGAAAAACTCTTCACAAATGGAAATGGCCGGATTATAGATGTGACGTGATCTAGAAAAGGGTATTCTAGAAACAATAAAATATAATTTTGTTAACAAAGTTGGGATGCGAATATTAAGCACCCGTTTTGTTCTGATTTTTCACTTCAAAAAATTAATTTTTTATCGCTATTTTTTTAAATCAGTCGTCATTTTTTACTTGTTCACTTACAGGTGGAATCCACTTTTCTCTTTAATGGTCAAAAAATCAATTTTTATAATCACACTATCGAAGAAGCTATAAAAAAGTAGTTGGTTAAAAAATTATACTTTTGATAATTTTATTTACATGACTATTTGATTTGTAGTTAATGCCATTAAGAGCATGTTTGGTACCCATTTTTTTTGAAAATGTATTTTTCTCTCTCTTCTTTTCAACCACACATTCTTTATTAAAATAATATTACACGTAAATCAAAAAAAATTTCTTATTTTTCAACCACACATTTCCCATCAATTTACTATTCAAAAATACATTTTTACATAAAAATATCTACCAAACACCCTCTAAGCATTAAAATTAACTTTTAGGCCCTGTATGGGAATAATTTTGAGAATTGATTTTGTGATCGTTAGAAAAAAAGTGGAGATCACCTGTAAGAGAAAAAATCAAACTTTACGGCTGAAATAGTGAAATAACGGTCAAAAAATTAATTTTTTGAGGTGAAAAATCACTCCCAAACAAGTTCTTAATATATAATCAAATTAAAAATTTAAATCAATGTTTTCTACTCATTTATTGAATGATTAACGACTTTTGAAATATCTTTAGAAACACTATTTTCGAAAATTGATATTAAGTTCCAAACCATCATCATCATCATCATCATCATCCATTCAATACGTTGGAAAACATAAATGAAAAGACCATAATATGATAAGTTTCTTTAGCTACAGAAATTATTATGGACTAAAGAAAAGGAAAACAAAGACGTGTCTATTCAAGAAAAAAGTTTCTATATCGTACAACAATGTGGTCCAAACTAGTATGCTAATTCAAATTTCAAATTTCATTTGACTTTATCGAATTTTGATTGATCTGCTTTTTATTTATTCTTAAAACGAACTAGTCAATTTTTATAAATGTATTATTTGAATCTAAAGATATATAGTAACCCTAATCAATGGTTTTTTTTATGACTATTATTACTTATTATAGTCAGGCCTGTAGAGAAGTTTTTCACAACTCTTTTATAAGGCTAAATAACGAAATCGTCAAATTGCAAAATCAAATCGAAATTGCTTATTTGAAATAGTTGATTTAGGTTCACATGGATTCGTCAACGTTTTGAATTTTTAGCTGATTAAATAGCTTAGAAATCGTTTGGTTTAGAGATTTCATTTTTTGCTAATTGTTTCACACCGACAAACCGTTTACAAAACAAACAAATAAATAAATTTTGAAAAAAAAAGTTAATTTAAATTTTATCCAACCTAATTAAAATAAAACACATCCCAGTTAAAAAATACATCGATATTAGATATAATCCAATTAAATTCAATACTTAAATAGACAATTATCTAACATCCAATTAATTAATTAAATTATACCCGGATACCCATAAGTCATCGCAACTATGAATGCAAAACTCTCAAATTAAGTGAAGTATTGAACGATTGCTACTAAACCATATTTATCGATGGCTCATTACAATTGAATAGACATTAAATCTAAATTTTATAAATTCAAACTCACACATTTATGTTTCTTCTAATAAAATTTTCTCAAATTTCAACTAAATTTTCATGTTAGTTTATCCAAAATTTCTTATTTTTTGGTAATCATTTGCTATATTTTATTGGTAGTTATATTATTTTGTTCTAATTTGTGTAAGGGTCCTTAAATATTTAGAGATCAGTATTTTTTGTTAATTTGCATCACAATTTCCTGGTGTTGTCATTCAATTAATTATTTACATTTTAACTTACCGTTAATTGCTAAAATGATTTGATGGATTAGTTAAATGGTCTTTTTGAGGATTTGACTAATGAGCTTTTCGAAATATTACTTTGATAAAAATTGAATGTAAATAAATACAAGATTGTCCATCAATTTTTTCAAGATGTATCAGTTATTTAAATATTCATAGTTATTTTTGAATTTGTATAGTGGTTGAATCCTTGATTCTTTTAGGAGTTCCTTGAGTGCAAATATGGTTGAGACAATGATTTGGCCTAAAAATTGATTGTATAGTAACAAGTTGCTTATAATGATTCATCATTATTTGAATGAGGTAGAAGTAGAAGTATTAGATAATTCATAAAAAGTTATAGAAAGTATCACGGTATCTAATCTTGTTATGTAGCCATTGTTTGGCCTTCATTATTTTAAAAATAATTTTTTTCTATCTTTTTTTTTTCAACCACACAATTTTTAATAAAACAATATTACACATTAATTCAAAACTTTTGTTTATTTTTTAACCATATATTATTTATTAAAATGTTATTCAAAAATACATTTTTGACAAAAATGAGGCTCAAACAGGCTCTAATTTCTTTTATTAATTGTTTATATCATTTATATATAATCAATGAATTCATATATTATATTCTTATCTTTATGAAGAGAATTAAACATGTGTTATATTGCACATGTTATGCCAATTAGTATCGACTAAGAGATTAAAATATTTCTATCCTGTTAATGCATTATAATGATTAGAATTATATAACTTTAGTTTAATTTTTAATGAAATTATCTATGTTTTCACGTGAAATTTTAGATTAGTATTTATGATTTAACTTATATTTTTTTTATTTGTTAAATCTTGGTTTTAAACCAAACCAAACCCCACAAAAAAATGGTTTGAAATAGAAATTGAAGTAGTTTGGTCTGATTTGAAAATATTTCAAACCATTTAAATGGTTTAGTTTGAAAATTTGTCACAAACTGCCCAAATCGAACCATGTTCGTTTCTACTTTTTTATATCATAAATGAAGAGCAGAAGAAAAAGTGTAATGTTATGTAAACCAACTGGGGTTGCAATCTCAGTTTAAATGACACTAGATGATAGGTTAAATAAAAGATAAAGTTAATTTTGTTATTTAATTCTATCTATCAATTAATGTCATATTAACACCATTTAAATTGGAGTTGCAAATTCAGTGGGTTAAACAGAAAAAAAAATATGAACATAAGATAATACTGTATTTATAAGAAATAAATTTTACGTGAAATTCAACAATCTCATAATTAATGAGGTTGTCTGCTCCAGCTTTTTTCCTCCAATAAAATCAATTTTTTTTTTTTTTCCCTCAACCAGGACCCGCATGTGTGAGACAATTGGTAAAAATATCGGCTGCAACGGTAATATAAACCCTTTATTCTCCCAAAAAATTGGTACCGACAACCTCTAAAACTTAGCCCCTGTTTGAGCCTCATTACATTAAATTTTATTACATTTCATTTTTCTCTCTCTTATTTTCAACCACACAATCTTCCATAAAATAATATTACACGTAAATCAAAAACTTTTCATTCTTTTTTAACCACTCATTTTTCAAAAAAATATTATTCCCCCCATTAATTTTTCTACGTAATGAGGATCAAACAGGGGCTTACTATACACGCCCAAATAGCTGTGTACTCGAGATTCTCAATAATTTCTCGTACATTTGAATTCAATGTTTCCCTTAGCCCCCGTTTGGCTCTAATTTTGTGGAAATAAAGATGGGTGAAATAATGTTCTTTTGAAAAATAAAATATTGAAAAAGAATTAAAAATTTTCGATTTAAGTATAATATTATTTTATGAAATATTATATAGTTGAAAATAAAAGAAAGAAAATTAAAATGTAATGGAATGGAAATTCATGAGACCAATCGGGGCTTAATGCACGTCCAAATTTAATAATGTTGAATTTGTCAAACCCACTTTGACCTTTCCAATTTGCCAGAGAGGTGGAGCCGTGGAGGTACGTGTGGGGACATGACGTCAGTATGATACGTCATCCAAAGCAAAACTTCAGTGGTAAGAATCAATTAAAACAAAATTACAAGTCACTCTCAAAATTCAATTGTTCTTCTGAGTCCACCCGTTTACACAAGAACTGGATTCAATCACCTGAAAATACATGTGTAGTCGCAACAAAAGGAAATGAATGCCCATGAAGGAAATCAGACTCACAATTTTGTGTGAATCACATTATCTACTTTGACATTTTTGTACTAAGTACAAAAATTTGTAGGACAGCTCACGTTAGTGAGTTAAGTTCGTTGGACACAATGGTTTGTTAGATAGATTGTCAGAATGCCAGATGGCTTAACTATTAAACTTGACTAGAAACGTTAACAAACAAATCTATGGTCAAACTGATAAATGTCGATGTGGATACAAATGACTTTAAAATTTGGGGATTAATAAATTGGACAGTTCGAAATAATGTTTAGACTAGAATTAATAATATTCATATGAAAAGAGATTCAAATGTGCAAACATATTATCTAAATGCAACTTTAAATTTAAATAAAATTTTCGCTTTCTGCTCTTGAACAAAGATCATCTAATGATCGACAAGAACACATGACTCATGTCCCAAAAGGGATGTACAAGTAATTTGAACGTAACATGTCATTTGACTTGTTTTTTCAAATTATAAGAAATTTCGGACGACTTATGTTTTTCTATGTTTCCGCATGACTTTATTCATTTAAAGTAAATTTCGCATTCTAAAGTTTATTTTCTATACGGTTTAACTTTTAGTAGCGGTCATTGAAATTTGTTAAAAATTCTAAAGCGGTGATTCCTTAATTGTTACTCAAATTTCTAACTATTATATGAATAGTCATTTGACTAGAAATGTTAAAAAAAAAAAAAAAAAAAAAAAAAAATACCCCAAGATTTCACCGATAAATGTCAATATAAATTCAAATGACATTAAAGTTTGAGGATTAGTAAATTAGAGAGTAAGAAACAACGTTTACACTAGAATTAACAATGATCATCATATGAAGAAAACATTCAGCTTTTAAAACATATTACCCAAATGCAAATTTAAATTTAAAAGTGTTTATTCCATTAATTTCTACAAAATTTAGGAATACGTTGCATTATGTAATAATTAGCATCGTTTGTGTCAAAGTTGACATTTAATGGTGACATGCAAGATTTTGGTTAATGTTTCCAGCCAACTATTAATGTAACTATTAGAATAAATTACCATTATAGCTAGAAAAATACTTCAATGATCATTTTAAAGTTTTTAACAAACTTTAATAACCACTGATGGTACTAACCATTTCTATAACATACTTTTGAAAACCTATAAAAATAAATTTTTACAAACAAGACTAGAGAAAGTTTAGGTGACACAAGAAGAAAAACATAGAAAGTTGTGGAAGTAGAATAAATTTTTGCTGAAATAATTTGTTTTAACTCAAAAGAAAAACATCGTTTATTTGATACAAGGTATCAATGAATCAAACGTAATTATAATTATTGACCTGAAAATCTGAATCCTCTTCCTTTCAGTATATCAATTGCCGTCTTAACATCTACCTATATGTTAGTTAAGTATTTGAGATATCGTTAGCTATGTATTCTTCGTACGGTATGAAGAATCTTTTGATCCAATTCAAGATACAAGGCAGTGTCAAGCTCAATTATTAGCGATCATGATTCAGGGACCACGCTTCTGCCTCAACAGCTTCTCTCAAAGCTCTCAACAACCAAAAACTAGCCCAAATAGATACTATGCCTACACCTTTTCAACCAAAAGTTCACGCATTATATGAATAATCTATACATGGACTTGAAGGACTATTATTGTTACGTCTCGGCCAAATCACCTTTGCACCAATTCTCCATGCCAATGGGTAGCCCCAGCAAACAATCTACTTCCAGTCCAACACTAAAAGTCCGCGCATTATATAAATATTCCATACATGGACTTAGAGGATCGTTGTTACGCGTCCAGAGAGATGCCAAATCATTAACCACGTGGTAGTCCCGGAGCCTACGGAGTCCATGCCATGTCGTCCCAACTAATAGCAAAGGCGATAGAGCACGTAAGTTGAGGCTCCATTTGGTCAAACCTTCTACTAACTAGTTTGGTGGATCGCCCTGACCAACTTGAAAAGTTCGGCCTGGTGAGAGCTGCGTTGCACAGGTATACGAGGCACCTAGCCTCTCATTCACCAAAGAAGCATCTTTAACCCCCCCCCGCCCAATGGAAATCTTCCGTACAAATCTGCCAAGCGGCTGCTTGATCTAACAACTCACTGCAGCTATGAGTTTTAGGTTCAAATGTTAGCTTAGTAAGTAGGTGCAGGTCAGAAGCATTAAATGCTCATAATTTCACTTAACCCATGACAAGATAGCTGATAGGTTGACCGTCACGATAAAGCCATGTGTCTTTTGATCCAAAGGCCATTATTGCACAACTTTCTTTATAAAAGCTCACACCTTGTGTCATTCACTGACAATGCAACTTTATACACTTCAAATTATTATCTTGGTCTCTTTATATATATTGATTCCTAGATCCGATCCTTTTTACTTAGTGGATCATGTCCTCAGCACACGTCCCACACCCCCTTGTTTCCACACAAATCAATTGACTTGGTCATTGGAGTGTACATGGCTGCTCCTCCCACTTTGGAGATTGCCCCATGTAACTTACAATTTGTTTGAATGTACAATACATGAAGCTTATTTAAACGCAAAAGAACCTGGGATCAGTTGGCCACGTAAGCCCTCCAAAAAAGGAGTTCAACAACAATATCATTTTCCAAAGATAGGAATGTTTTCAGGAAGAATGAAAAATATCCTTCTCATTTTCCTTTCCTTTTCACTTTCTTCACTAGCAACAAAGTACATTTTCTATTGTAAAGTTGGAAAATGGGGTGTGCATATTTTCACTTTATTTTTTAGTGCTGTTAAGTTTAAGATGAAATTTAAATTTTAGTACACTTTTGTAAGCTGTGAAAATTTGTGCTTGAAATTGTATTTGTTGTAAATTTAAGAAGTAAGAGGGTGTATTCAATTGATATTTTTAAAAACATTTTAAATTTTAAAAAGTTTAGGAGTATTCAATATAGATTTTTTGAAACTCCCTAAAGTATTAGTATATTCAATTGAGACTTTTATAGATTTTTAAAAAGTCTTTAAAAGTTATGGTGTACTCTATTAAAACTTTTTAGAAATCTTTGTGGGTCGTAGGATATTCAAATTGTTAATAACTTTTGTAAAAGTTTTTAGGTATAACCTTAAATTTTAGGTATAAACTTTTAAGTAGAAAGTACTAAAATAAAATATCAAAAATTTTCTCTAATAATCCAAAGATTTTGGGAGACTTTCAAAAAAATAGTTAATATGTGTTTTATGTTTATTCAATATTTCTATTTCCATTTTCTCTAATAATCCAAAGATTTTGGGAGACTTTCAAAAAAATAGTTAATATGTGTTTTATGTTTATTCAATATTTCTATTTCCTTTTCCTTTCAATGGAAATTAGAGTTATGATTAAAATTTAATTTTTTCTGCTAATTAATTTTTTTGTTTTTCTTTTTCTTCTATAAATTGTTTACTTCTATTTTGTATGAAAAAAATTAAATTGAATTCTTATAACTTTTCTTCTATTTTTCATCCATTTTTTGTGAAAATGATCTACTTGCGATCGAATTATAAGATTTTATATAGACTAATTTATAGTTAAATTTAAATATATTTCTTTTAAAAATATTTTTTATTATATGGGCAAGGGAATGGAAATTTTGGAAACCATCATGTCGTATGTGAGTATTTCAAACTATTGAATTAAATCCAAGCAAATTCTATTTTAAATGAATGTTTTTAAAAGTCTTTTGAATTTTGCAAAAATTTATAGAAGTTTCAAAATAAAAATCTATGAAAGACTATGATGTGAACCCGATTAACACGGTCACTATCAAACCCACAAGATATTGACATCGGATCCCAAGAACGCCCAAATACGATTAATGTTTAGGATTTAACTTCTAAATAATGCACCAAGCAACTAAAGGTATATGATACCCATGACCTCTTAATCATAAAGCCTCAAAATCTCACCCGAATTTGTGGATTTGAATTCCAAAACAATGAACCAAAAAGTCCTACAATAAGGAAGATTGCAAAACCCCATTGATTACGCGTGTTGTAATTCACACCCATTGGTTATGAATGCCATAAGGAAATTAATCCCTTGATAAGTTCGATGATTTCTCCATTGAAGAATAAGGAAAATTGAAGCAAAGTTTCATGAGAAAATCTCAATTTCTATTCATATGAAATGTCTTGTTACAATTGAAAAATAACTCCAATTTATATGGAAAAACCTAGAAAAACTAATAAAGGACGGAAATTACTCTAAAAGATTACAAAGATGTCAAATAAATAGAATTCTACTATAAATAAAACACCTACCGAAATTTCAAAAATCTTGTACTATGCAGTTGCGTAGTATAAATCAATACAGTCGCATAGAACAAATAGTCAATCGCATGGTTTAATTTTTTGAAACCTCCTTATTGTGTAGAATTTCGTGACGATTTTGGATTGTACTCATGGACGAAAATTCGACACCCGAGCTAAATGTTGTGGCCATTTAAATCCACACTGCTCTTTTTTCATATATAATCCAAAACTTTGAATCCAATGCACCAACATGATTTCGCCTTTATGACTAACATGTAACTCAACCTTAAGTTTGCAAACATCATCCTTTGTAACCCGGTAACCTCATGCTTGATTGCATGATTTCATTGGCTATGATCAAACCCGACTTTGCATTTAGTCTCTTCCCCGCCAATCATGGAACTTGTTACATTGCATGTTAATTCCCACATTTTTAATTCCAAATCTTGAACAAACATCTTGGCAAATCTAACGTCCTTAATTAAGCCCAAATAGGTCCTTAGTCTCTTGCCAGCAATCATTAATTTTCTGGTAGTTTGTGGCACATCCCGAATCTCATCAGACTTTCTCTAATTTCATACAAATCTATAAAAGTCCATAAACTATTATGGCAATCCAACTTTTAAATTTCTTGATTTCTTTGTTTGTCTTGATTATGGCCTTGAGTTTTTTGCTGACCTCTTCAGTTTTTTAAGGGTTTTGCTCCTGTAATGACAGCTTCCCTGACTGACAGAAACCCCACAAATAAGGGGCTCTTTTCCTTTTTACTTTCTTCATTGGCAAACAAAGTATATTTTCCATTGTAAAGTTGGAAAATGGGTGTGGTTATTTTCACTTCATTTTCTAGTGCTGTAAAGTTTGAGGTGAAATTTAAGTATTAACACACTTTTGCAAGCTGTGAAATCTTGTGCTTGAAATCTGAATTTGTTGTACAATTAGAATCAAGGTTAACATACATATAACTTTGTTGAGGTTTAAATATGTAAGTGGGCCCAAAATTTGAGATAATTTTTTTATTGAAAAATTCAATTTGGACAAATGCTCAAATCGATGAACTGAACCAAATCAAACAAAACCGATATGGTTTGGGTTGGTTTGTTTCGCTTTGTGTTAAAATTTGCCAAATAGACTTTTGCTTTTGTTTTGGGTTGGGATCAAATCGACCCATGTCGTGCTCAGGCCTACACTTTATTATTCCTAATATGTGTTGATAATTTGCCATGATACTATTTATAATATGACTCCCTGAAAGCATTACATTTCTGTACAACATTTCTGATTTACGTATAAAATTTATTCATTGCATTTTTAGTTAATTTGTATAGGGTATTTTATTGAGAAAACGTCGTAAATGCTTAGGCTCGTATGAAGTTTATGAGAAGAAGTTACAATTAATTACTTTTGAACAAAATGTTATCGTCGTTGACAAGTCAATAAGAATCATGCTTGTTGTACAATGATTTTTACAACAAGATTGACAATATGCTACGTGACAGGTTATCATTTGACAGTTTGAAAAATACTTTATCTTTTCCATCAACATTTTTTTGACACCTACACCATTGTCAAACATGTTGTACAAATTCATTGTACAAATGACTTATTCCAATCAATAAAGTTGAGTATATTGTATAAATAACTTCACATTGTCATTTATTCCCTTTATTCGGCATGACTTTTAATAAAGTAAGCCCCAATTTGGTTGGAATTAAAAATCAGATTTTTAGTAAATTTTGATAAAAATTAATGAAATATATTGTTGAAAGGTTGTAACTTTCATAAAATGTGTGGTTAAAATTAGTAGTAGACTTTATTTTAGACTAAAATTTTAATTTTAATTTTTGTCAAACAGAGCTAAATCTAATTTGATCCCTACATTGCTTTCCTAATCATTAATAAATAGAGAACTCAATTAATAAGTTCAATTTTTTCGATATGCCAAAGTTTGAGATCAATATATACTGAGTACATCAGCATTTTGAAAAAGAGATTAAATTAATATGGGAACACATACTTTAATAAAGGAAATAATGTTCTTTTTACCATTTTACAGTAATCGAATTTATTTGAGTCCAATATTTTAATAAATAGTTTACTGTAATGTGATCACCGAATCCGATAAAGAAACGTGACTTAGAAAGTAGACTAGAAGGGCAAAAGGGTCATTTCGCAGTCAACAATTATGACTATTCGACAACTCGTAGCAGTTTCGTGGCCATTTAAATTTCAAATTACAATCTTGTAATAGTGGCAGACACAATTATAGGAGCAACGACGAAAAGAAATACGTGTAAATATATGATTGGACAATTAAAAAAAATACAACACCCACTCTATCAACTCCCCCTGTCATTTGCTTTGTTCGAGGAGCATTATTGTCCAGGAACGTGCTATTTGCACAGGGTCCTGTGCACAGGCTGTGCACAGGGTGTGAGAGGGGGGGTGGACCCCACATGTTTGTGGGGTCCACCCCCCCTCTCACACCCTGTGCACAGCCTGTGCACAGGACCCTGTGCAAGAAGAAATATCCTATTGTCCAAATTAACATTCTATTAAAATGAGATTGATGAGTATCACAATTTTTTAAAATAAATAAATTGATTGAGGATATAAGTACAACAAATGATAAATTAAAACAAGCTGTGCTTTTGAGCACCCCACCCCCGCCCCCCAAAACATCTACGTACACAAGCATGTATATGCCCATGAAGACGACTTATCCCCATATGGAAATTAAAAATAGTTTTTTTTTTTTAATGAAATGTGGGTTGAAAATTGTGAATTACATAAAATATGTTATGAAAATTAATTATTAATTTTGACTTAAATTAAAACTAAAATTTTAACTTTTACAAAATATGGACTTAATAAAACTAATTTAAGGTTGACTCACAATTTTTTGAATCACGTAGTCTACTTTGACATTTCTGAACGATGTATGTGAATTCGTTGGACCGTTCACATTACAAACATAAATTCGTACAAAAATCAATAAATGGTCATCACCAAAATATAGGGACCATGAGGATCTAATTAACTTTATCCTGTTTGGTGTGTATTAAAATTAAAATTTTAATAGATTTTGATAAAAGTTGATTAAATATATAGTTGAAAAGTTGCAGGTCCATAAAATATGTAGTTAAAATTAATTGTTAAATTAAAATTTTAAAAACAGGAGATTTATCATTTCAACGGCCACGCCACCAGCCAAAGTTATCTGGGAAAAACATTCAAATGTAAAGCATATTACTTAAATGCAGTTTTAAATTTAAGAGAATTCTTCCATGCCCTCATCCTGGACAAAGGTCATTTAATGATGACAAGGACACGTGACTCAGGTCCCCATAGAGATGTACAAGTAATTTGCACATCACACACTGCTACATTCTACAACAAAGGGCCCGTTCGGTGTTAATGATAAAAAATGATTTTTGACCGTTAGTTTGAAATACGGGTCTCACTTGTAAGTGAAAAAGTCAAAAATGTCTATAGACTACGGTAAGTAATGATCAAAAAATTAATTTTTTGACCTGAAAAACAAAACCAAATGGAGGCTAAATGAGAGGTCCGAGCCTTATTATTTTTTAATTATTTTCTTGCACTTTAAGTCATTAAGGGTATTTAGTCTTAAAGTATTATTTTCATAATTATCTTTTAATTTTATCATTGTCCAGAGTTTAGTCATTATCTAGATTTTAGTGATTGTTTTAAATATGAATAGTAAGCCTTGATGGCAAAGAAGTTGTGATTGAAAAAATGATAAAGCTACTTTGTCAGAATGATTTGACAAAAAACTTGACATAATTTCACGTAACAACAAATAATTGGATGAAATAGCTAACCGTGTTTTAAGAATAATGCTACACAACTTGCGTGGATGATCGCGGGGATGACCGCGCACACACAAATGAGGGTGGAGATTATTTTATTCGCATGAGACCCATGCATCCCATGTGAGGGCGCAGTCATTAGGGGTGTCATCCATGAGGGTCAAATGACATTTTCCGTACAATGCAATACGATATTATGTCAAACTTTATGTCAATCTTAACGTTAGTGTAGCATGATTGTTGAAAAAATATTACAAATTTGGAGTTTTTCAATATCTTAAATTCTTAACATTTGATATTGAAAACCAACAAGTCCAAAATCTCTATATATTCATTCACGAATTAAAGAGACTTTAATGCATAAATTTTTTATATTCTTAGGAATCAATAGAAGTAAAAGGGGGTGATATTGTGTCATTCTTATCAAATTCTCCGATTCAAGCACAAATACCAAGAATTTGGAGTCGCTCATTTTAAATATCAAATGTCCATTGTTGACCACAAAAAATGTTGCCAACAGATGTTGGACCCACCTGCACACACGCGAGCGAAGATCCTACACGCTAAGACACGTGGACGGTCTAGGACGAAAGAATCAGGGGCGTGGGGAGTAGTTCGATGATGTGGGACGAGAGCGTTCAGAATCCGACGGGATGTTCGTAATCCAATTGTACAATAATTACCAATCGGTGCTCATGGATTTACATGTAAATGAGTATGAACTCGTATAGTGTTATAAGATAATATGAAAGAGAGATAGTAAAGTGTGGTTTCTTGTCTTGATTCTTGCATTAGCCCTTCAATGTTATACAAGGAAAGTATTTATAGTGTTACATATGAAATGGCAGCCCTTAGATGAGGTGGCACGTGGCCTCATCTCCTTAATTCAAACATCCAATTTTAGGCATCATCCTTGACTTGCTAGCTTGCTGCGCATTTATTGCTTGTGTAAAACCCTCATGCTAGTGATAAGATTTGACATATGTACTCATGATAAACGTTCCATCAATCATTCAAACAAGATCTTTATGTAGAAGATCTCTTGGGAGAGGTGATCATGAAAGACGTTCCTTCATAGTTCGAAGGCTTCTGCCCCTCACGTAGTACTTCCGCTTCAGGGCTTCGGCTATCTCCTAAGGCCTTGATCTATGGAGTTTGGCTACTTTTACAGGTCTCGGTATATGGGCCTCTGCCATACATGCCACCTCGGTTGGAGTGCCACGTGATTTGGATTGAATGGGTCATAGGCCCAAGTAGGTTGGCCAAGTATGATAACACGTAACAATAGTCCCCCAAGTCCAAATATAATCATTTATGTAATGCGTGGACTTTAATGAAGTAAAGCCAGTGAGTTGGGTAAAAATTGAAAGAATATTTTGAACCCCAAATACCCATAATTTTAAAAAATTGAAAAAAACCAAAGTCAAATATATTTCAATTCAAAACCACCTTCATTAATGCTTACAACCCTTATTTCAAGCAATAACTAAAAACTAGATAAATATTAAATTTAGAAAAAGACAAAATGAAAAACAATGACTAAAATTAAATATAATTACTAAAATTAATGATAAAGACTCAATCTTTATTATTCTTCTCCGATTGATAAAGATTCATCATCGAATTTTGCACGGTGTTTTTTTTAATCCAATTCCTCATGACATAACAGCTCTATAAAATATTCATTAGCTGCTTTGTCCAATTTCATTAAAAATTGCATAACCATCGGGACATGAATAGCAATTTCATTGTTTCATGCTCAATCGACAATATTTCTTCAAAATCAATATACAAAACCAAAACCAAGGACATGGTAGTTTGCTCCTTCCTGAAAATCGTTATGTGTATACACGTCTTTGACAAAAAAACATGGATTCTTGGAATCTATAGCAGTCATATTGAATTTTTCTTTCTGTAATTTCTTGAATAATTTTTCAAAAATTGCGATACATAACTCACTACAAGAAATTGGAACATTATTAGATTGCCATTGTCCAAATTGAAAATTCTTCAATCTCTTCATCGAAAATTAGGGGCCATCGTAGCTGAACTACACAAATTCACAAATTTTTCAATTTCTCTGTAGAAGATTGTGGGACCATTATAACTGAAATCCAAAGAATCTTCCACCTTCGAATTATTAAAATGAGTAATAAGGGCTTCGTCCCAAGATAGAATTTCTACAATTGAATTTTATGAACACGAATTCTTCTCTATCAAGAATGAACGTCGCTATGATACCAAATGGTGTATTTACGCGGCAAAAGTGTAGAAATAATAGAATGAACACACTATTGAAGCTTTGTTGATTTCAATGAAATACCGCAACACGATCACATTTTAGTTTCTTTTGATTCCTAAGAATAATAGAAAACTAGGCATCAAAATGTTATTGATTTGCATGCGAATATAGATAATTTAAACCTATTGATTTTAAATATCAAATATCGAGAATTTTAGAAATTGAAAAGCTTCAAAGTCTATGATATTTTTTCAATCACAACTTCCTTACCGTTTAAGGCTTACAACCCATACTTAAAATATTAACCAACATTGGGATAACCACTAAACTCTAGATAACAATAAAAATTAAAAGATAGTTATAAAATTAAAAGTTCTAATACATAATTAAAGACCAAATGCTCCAGATTGACTTAGAGCTTGTTTGGAGCAACTTTTCCACGCAAAACAAAGCAATTATTTGACATTTTTTGGTCAACTGGGGCCCACTTGTGAGATTATAGGTCAACAATAATGGCTACAAAAGAGTTTTAACGGTCAAGAAAAAAAGCAATTTTTTGACCTAAAAATTTCCTCCAACCAAGGGCTTAAAGTGTAAGAAAATAATTAAAAGATAATAAGGCTCGACTGCATCACAAGGTCAATTGACTTGTTTTTTTTCGAATAATAAGGATGAATTATGTTTTTCTATGTTTCCACATGTGGACATTTTTCTTTGAGCAAAAATTCATATTCTTTAAGCAATATTGTACGTCTAGTGCTTGTTTAGTAACACTAGGCGGGATTTGAGTTTCATTTTCTTTTAATACCGCTTGACTAGTGCTTGTTTTGTAACACTAGGCGGGATTTGAGTTTCGGATTTGAGTTTCATTTTCTTTTAATACCGCTTGACTAGTGCTTGTTTTGTAACACTAGGCGGGATTTGAGTTTCATTTTCTTTTAATACCACTTAAAGTTTTTTCAATGTTACTCTACCTATATGTCATCATAGTTTCTGCATGAACAATTTTAAATGTGTCAATATTACTTTCCAAATAGTTTCTTTTTCTAAGAGGGATTTTTTTTTTTTAAGAGAAAATTTGTTTTCTCTACTTGGAATGTGAATATATGCAATTTTTTTTTCCCTTTACACTTCTCTATATTACGATCTTTTTTATTTTCTTACTTTTTAATTTTTTTTAATTTATGAGTATCTAATTGATATGCATCTCACTTTCAATTCTATAAACTCTTAATTCCGTCCATCTCGTCAGTCGTCCATTAACTAGCGACTACCCTTTTTCATGGAAAATTCCTCATAAATTACAAGTGTTTTTATTTCTAAATAAATTTATTTTCTTTTTCTTTACATTAATGCAATGGACTATTGAAATCGCGTCGCATAATATTCAAAGTCGTCCATAAGAACTGTTAAAACTCACTTTATTAAGCCAAAAATTCTAACTTAACTTGGTCGGTGTTCACTGTTAAGTGACTAAAGTTTTGTCTTTGACCTTACTTCAGTCAATTATTACAAGCAATGAATAATTACAAAATAAAAGGGCCCACGTCATAATGCCATAAATCATACGTTACTTAATCCCAAAAAAAAAAAAAAAAAAAAAAAAAAAAAAAAAAAAAAAAAAAAAAAAAAAAAAAAAAAAAAAAAAAAAAAAAAAAAAAATAATAATAATAATAATAAAAAAGAAGAAGAAGAAAAAGAAAAGAAAAGAGTACATAATATGTGAAAATATTATTTTTCAGTTAGGATATAAAATATTAAAGAAATATTTGGTAAACAAACATACCTTTGATACTTTTTATTTACATAATTATCTGATTTGCAGTTAAGAAAACTTATTTAATGTCATTAAGCATTACCAATAGCTTCGTATAACTGTTAAGAAAACTTATTTAATGTCATTAAGCATTAAGGATAACTTCAAATAATAATCAAATTAAATTTTAAATCAATTATTCTCCTCATTTGTTGAACGATTAACTAGTTTTGAAATTTTTTGACACATTATCTTTGAGTATGGACGTAGAGTGCCTTTTTTATTTAGTCTTAAAACCATCCTGTCAATTTGTATAATTATATTATATGAATGTGGTCTTAAAATTTTTGTAAGTACAGAAATTTTTGTAACTCAACACGCTAAATCATTAAATTTATAGGTACTTTTTTGGACGATCTAATTACTTAAAAAAAATAGTTATTTTTGAGAGATGCAGACAACTTGGACATTAAAGAATGTGGGTCCAAATTAGCATACAAGTTCAAATTTCTATCTTCATTTGACTTGTCATCTTCATTTGACTTGTCACTTTGTAAAATTATATTATATGAATCAACCTTCTTTTATTTAGTCTTAAAACCATCTTTTCAATTTGTATAATTGTACTATTTGAAGGAAAAATTACACATAAAACCTGCCTTTTATTTTCTTGATTCAATAATTTGTCACTTAATAAAATGTGTGATTTGCGACTAAATATGTAATCGTGATCCATGAATTATCTTTGTGAATGTGACATTGTATAATTTGTGACTAATATGCGATCATGATCATAAATTAAATATATTATTATAATAGTGACTTTGTTTAATTAAATTATTGTAACAGGTTACAATATTTTATTTACAATAATTTATCAAAGGTTATAAAATGTTACCACTTGATTTTTCAAAAAATAAAAATAAAAAATCAACAATATTTATTATTATTATTATTATTATTATTATTATTATTATTATTATTATTATTATTAGTTTGAAAATGCATTTGGAAACAATTTTAGTTACTTAATGTTCCATTATTTGAATCTAATGGTATAAAGATTAGTCATTTCATTCGTACACTACGTATTAAAGCATATATAGATGATTTCGCTACTTTTTTTAAACGAAGAGAACAAGACAAGCATGAAGATAAGAGAACAAAGTATTTTATAAGAATAATACCATATAACACTATTGATGCTATAACACTATAGTACATGTCATCACGTAACATATGTAAAAAATAATGTAAAAAAGACTGTACTAGTGCGATACTTTTAACAACGCATGGTGTGAATAATGCCAGGTGTTACTTTTAGAGCTGAGTATAGTCCGATTCGGTTGAAAATTTTGGGTATTTAGTAAATGAAACCGTCGAATCTAAATATAATTATGGAACCGTTCAGGAACAGAGAACCGAACCGAATCGAAAATTTAGGGTATTTAGTAAGTGGAACCGTCAAGTCCAAATATATTTATAGAACCGTTCAGGTTCAATTCTGTTCGATTTGATTCGGTTATGTTCGATTTCATACCATAATTACATTTTAAACATTTATAACAACACTACATAAATACAATTAATAATATATTCAAGCATAACTTTTACAAATTAACGAAGTCTAATTCAAGAACATATAAAATAACAAGTTGTCCAATAAAATTAATTTACCAACATATACAATTATCAAAAAGTAGATACTAATACGAAAATATTGGCTATCTATATCAATAATTCATTTCCTTCGGTCTTCAAGTCTACAAAAAAAAAATGTTTCTCGAATTAGAAATCGTAGAAATAAAATATTTTTAAGTATTACTAATACTTACCAGCTATTTGATTTAATCATCAATTGGGTCAAAAAAATTGGATTTAGAAATTGGTTGGGTTGGATCAAGCTAACTAGGTTAGGGCTTGAGAGATGGAGTATCAATCAATCGCCTAATTAGTTAATTTGTTAATTTATTTAGAAAAAAATAAAATAATTTGATTTATTCAATATTAAAAAAAATAGGAAGATTCGATTTTTATTCGATTCTTCGGTTCTAGTTTAGAACCAAAAATCGAATCGTATTTATTAGTTTTCGATTTAGATACCCGTTCGAGTATTTAACTTGAGAAAAATTGTTGGATTCGGTTCATGAGTTTTGCCCAGCTCTAAATATAACTAATAACATATTTAATCATAACTTTTACAAATTAATGAAGTCCAATTCAAAAACATATAAAATAACAAATTGTCCAATAAAATTAATTTACCAACATATACATATATCAAAATGTAGATACTAATACGAAAATATTGGCCATTTATATCAATGATTCATTTGCTTTAGCCTTCAAGTCTACATAAAAAATATTCTTGAATTAGAAGTTATAGGGATAAAATATTTTTAAGTATTACTAATACTTACAAACTATTTGATTTAATCATCAATTGGGCCAAAAAATTAGATTTAAAAATTGATTGGGTTGGGTCAAGCTAGCTAGGTTAGGGTTTAGGAGATAGAGTATCAATCAATCACCTAATTAATTAATTTGTTAAGAAAAAATTAAAATAATTTAATTTATTCAATATAAAAAAAGGGAAAATTGCTGCAGAAGCTCCAAACCTTTGAAACATTAGCAGACTTTCCCCACATCCCCAAATCTTTGATTTGTTGCAATCGTCACCCATAACCTTTCCAAACATTGCATCTGAGGCCCTTTTTGACAGTTTTCGTCCAAAATTCTGTTAGTTGACCAAAAAAATTATTTTGACCACATATCAACAATTTTTAGAATGGCAAAATTGTAACTTTGCATTAAAATTAAAAAATAAAAAATAAAAAGTGGTCTTCTTCTTCCCCAACCCACCCACCCCTCACCCACTTCAACTCAAAACAACATCTCAAAATGTTGAGCGACAGTGAAGATTTCGACAAGGATGAGCTGTTGTAGATGGCACTGAAAGAGCAAGCACAGCGCAATGTCAATTACCAAAAACCCACCAAAACATCTTCCAAGCCCCTCCAAAACTACGTCCAGCCGCGTTCCAGTTGGGCTTCAGTCCTTGTGAAAAATCTCATCCTGATTCAGCAACTGTCGCTCACCAGCAGAAGAAGAAGGGGACAATGGAAGAGGACGATGATTCGGAGGTGGAAATGCTAAGTATATCTTCCAGAGATGAGGATGATCATGGGATCGGGGTGAAAACTTGGGCCGGGAGGTGACGAGATAACGATAAAGGATGGGATGGAGAAAAACCTAATTATTGGAAGCACGTGGATGAAACTGAGATTTTCTTGTAATTGTGGGCTTTGTAATAGTGGATTTTTGGTTTGAGTTGGGGGTGGGTTGGTGGGTTGGGGAAGAAGAAAAAGACCACTTTTATTTTTTGAATTTTGATTTTAATGCAAAGTTACCATTTTGCTCCTCTAAAAATTGTTAAAATGTGGTCAAAATATTTTTTTTGGTCAACTAACAGAATTTTGGACGAAAACTGTCAAAAAGGGCCTCAGATGCAACGTTTGGAAAGGGTAAGGGTGACGGTTGCAACAAATCAAAAATTTGGGAAAAGTATGCTAATATTTCAAAGGTTTAGGGCTTCTGCTACAATTTTCCCTAAAAAAAATTAGGAAGATTTAGTTCTTATTTGGTTCTTCGATTTTGGTCTAGAATCAAGAATCGAATCGTACTCGTTGATTATTGATTCAGATACCCGTTTGAATATTTAACTTGAGAAAAATAATTAAATTCGATTTGACCGGTTCGATTTGGGAGTTTTACCCAACCTTAATCACTTTATCCAAATTTAAAACTTAACTTATATTGAATTTTTTCCAACCGACTTTGACCTTTTTCCAATTCGCCACAGAGAAAGGGGTTGGGTTTTGACGTCAGTCAGTCTGATTACGTCATTAAAACCAAAAGTTGAGTGGCAATAATTAATTAAAATTTAAAACAAAATTACATTGTGTCTTGGAGTCCACCCATCAAGTCTTGGATTCAATCACCTGAAAACATATGTTCATAGTCAAAACAAAAACAAATGACTACCAAGAAGATGACTTAGTAAACTGATTTAAAGTTGACTCACCATTGTGTGAATCACGTGACACTTTTGAACTACGTATGTAGATCGGTTGGATAGTTCACACTACGAATATAAGCGAACAAAATATTTTTAAAAATAATATCATCTAAATTTATTGATGTTACAACACTACAATAGATATCACTATATGATATGCTCAATTAAATGTAGAATTATGTTACTAATTTAATTATATATTTCATTTAATGTCATTTAAATTAAATCTGTAATATACGTGATGCCAAATAACAATATTATTTTATAATAAATAAGTTTTTAAGTAACAATTCAACAATACACAGTATGGATAATTGGACTTCAGCGTTACTTTATCCAAATTTAAAGCTTAACTTTATTGAATTTTGTCCAAACCAACTTTGACCTCTTTCCAATTTTTAGAGAGAAAGGAAGTTGACGTCAGTCTGATTACGTCATCAAACCCAAAAGTTGAATGGTAATAATTAATTAAAATTTAAAACAAAATTACATGGTGTCTTTCAGTCCACCGATCTCCCCACCAAGTCTTGGATTCATTCACCTGAAAACATATGTACAAAGCCACAACAAAAAGAAATGACCGCCATGAAGACGACTTAAGCCCTGATTGTAATCCATTTTTTTTTTCTATTCTTTCTCATTATTTTTTTTATAGTATTCATTTTTCAACTACACAGTTTTCATTAAAATAATATTACACTAAACTTTTCCTTCTTTTTAACCACACATTTCAACATCAATCATGATTCCATCATACATCCTTCCCAAATAATGGGTGACAAACAAACCCTAAAGGATGTTTGACATTCATCTTTAAGGGAAAATGAATTTTAGAATAATAGATCGATGGAGAATCTGTGGACAAAAAGTTTTTGATTTACGTGTAATATTATTTTAATAAAGAATGTATAATTTAAAAGAAGAAAAAGAAAAATGCATTTTGAAAAAAATGGAAATCAAACGGGACCTTAATAAACTAATTTAAGATTAACTCACAATTTTGTGTGAATCATTGGCATTTTTGAACTAGGTATGTAGATTAGTTGGATAGTTCGAACATAAAATTTCACATATCAATAAATGAGCGCTACCAAAATTTCGTACGACTTCAATAAATTGTATACCTTAATATATAATATTGAATAATACTGCATGTATAAATTGACGATCATCTAATGTAATGTAATATGGGATATGAGGTAAAACGATAAAATCAATTAAATACTTGGATGTATTATTCACTTTATTGGCCTTATTATTTAATGTCAATTCATACGAGGATCATTGCTATTAAGAATGCATTTTTTTATTTTTGAAAAATACGATTGTCGAAAATGAACTTACTTATTCTTTAATGAAGAAAATCAACATAAAAGAGAGGGTGAGAGACAATTTAAATGAATAAATCTTGCACTGTCTGTCGAGAAAAAGAAGAAGAACTACTTTTCAAAAATACTTGGTATGAGGTTGATACAGATGATTTATCGGGCTCCAATTCTTTAGAAGGGAAACTTTCAAGCACCAAAAAATATAGAGAAAATATCATTTAATGATGACAGGGACGCATGATTCAAGTCAAAATATAGGTGTACAAGTAATTAATTTGAAGATAATTACTTGATCATTGATCATAACCAGGCCAATTGACTTGTTCTTCAATTATCAGAGAGCTTGGATGACTTATATTTTCTATGTTCCATATGAGGAAATTTATTTATTTATATTTATTTTTTGCTTTTATAGAAAATTTCATATTCTAAAGTTTGTTTTATATAATGGGTAATTGTAGCAAAGGTCATGAAAGTTTGTTAAAAATTTTAAAATGGTGACTTAAGTGTATTTCTTTACAATAATGATCATCGAAATTTCTAATCATTACATTATAATCACTTGGCCAGAAACGTTAACAAACAAATCCAAAGTGATATAGACAAATATCAACGTGGATGCAAATGAATGTAAAGTTTGGGGATTAATAAATTTGAGAGTTTGGTATAACGTTGACTAGAATTAATAATGTTCATATGGAAAAAAATTTCAAATGTTAAATTGTCATTTAATGATGACATGAACAGGTCACTGAAGTCCCAATTGGGATGTACAAGTAATTTGAACATCAATCTCAAGTTTTAAAACAGGTACACGTGTCAAATATTTATTGGATAATTTGAAGAGAGAGAGAGAGAGAGAGAGAGAGAGAGAGAGCCACACAAGTGTTGGCACGCATCACCTGCCACCTAATCCTATCAAATGCCTCCCGTTTGAGTAGCTTTACTGTTTGAACATAACAATGTCACTTGACTTGTTTTTTCAAATTATAAGATCGCTTGGATGACTTGTGTTTCTACGTTTCCACAAGTAGACTTTTTTCTTTTAAAGAATTTCATATTAAAGTTTGTTAAAAATTTCAAAAATGGTGATTACCAATAAATTTCAATGTGGATACAAACGACATTAAAGTCTAGGGGTTCATAAATTGGGAAGTAAGAAACAATGTTTATACTATAATTAATAATATTCATATGGAGAAAATATTCAAATGTTAAAACATAATAACCCAAATGCAGGTTTAAATTTAAAAGTGATTTTTTCCATTAATTTCTACAAATTTACGAACATTTGACCATTATAGTAAGTAAAATACTTAAATGATCATTTTAAAGTTTTTAACAAACTTTAATTACCGTTGATAATATTAACCCTTTCTATAACATATTTTTTAAAAACCTATAGAAAGAAGTCTTTACAAACAAGACTACAAAATATTTAGGTGACACAACAAAAAACCTGAGAAAGTTATGGAAGTAGAACTAATTTTTGCTGAAATAATTTGTTTTGACAGGTGTTCAAATGTAAACATTGTTTATATGATAGTAGATCTTGATGAATCAAACATTAGTATAATTATTAACCTCAAAATCTGAACCTCTTTCTATCAATATATCAATTGCCACCTCAACGTGTATCTATAGCTATACATCTATAGAGATGGTAAAAAAAAACCCGTTATATCCTATACTTGTGGAGTCTCGTCCCAAACGAAATGGGAATTACTAGCTTAATCGAGTAATCAGGTCGGAAACGGGGCGGGGGATTTGGTCCCGAGGCAAGTATAGGTAAAAGGGGTCTTGCTTCGTTTATTTATTTATTTCATTATAGCAACTAATATTATCTAAGAAATACGATAAATAATAAAGATCTTAGTTTATCAAATATATTCGAATAATTTATCTTTTAAAAATAAATAAATTAATTAAAAATCTAATAACTATATTATTGTCTCGCTTTAATGAATGGGGAACAATAAAATGAATTATAAAAAACTTTAAAAAAAAAATAAATGGGTACATAAACGGGGCAAACTCCCCGTTCCGCCTTATATGAGTAACGGGGAAGGAAAATACCCGACAGGCGTGAGTACTTATAGTTGGTCTCTTTTCCTTTTCACTTTCTTCATTGGCAAACAAAGTATATTTTCCATTGTAAAGTTGGAAAATGGGTGCGGTTATTTTCACTTTATTTTCTACTGCTGTCAAGTTTGAGGTGAAATTTAAGTATTAATACACTTCTGTAAGCTGTGAAAACTTGTGCCTGAAATCTGAATTTGTTGTCCAATTAGAATTAAGATTAACATACATGTAACTTTGTGGAGGTTTAAATATGTTAGGGGGCCCAAAATTTGAGAAATTCAAATGCTCAAATCGATGAACTGAACCAAATCAAACAAAACCAATACGGTTTGGGTTGGTTCATTTAAGAGCTAGATTGGTTTGTTTTGTATTAAAATTTGCCAAACAGAATAATTTGATTTTGTCTTGGATTGGTCAAGTCGACCCAAGCCAAACTGTACTCAGGCCTACACTTTATTATTCCAACTAGGTGTTGATCGTCTGCCATGATACTATTTTATGACTCCCTGAGAGTATTACTTTTTTGTACAACATTTCTGATTTACATATAAAATTTATTCATTGCATTTTTATTTAATTTGTATAGGGTATTTTGTTGAGAAAACGTCGAAAATGCTAAGGATCGTATGAAGTTTATGAGGAGAAGTTACAATTAATAACTTCTGAACAAAACATTATCGTCATTGACAAGTCAATAAAGTTGGACACATTGTATATATAACTTCACATTGTCATCTATTCCCTTTATAATAGGTGATTTATTTATTTTATTTTATTATTATTATTTTTAATCTTAAGCCCTTGTTTGAGCCTCATTTTTTCATCAAAATACATTTTTCAACAGTGATTTGACATCATTTCAATAACATATTTTTCAATAAAATAATATTACACACAAATCCAAAACTTTTTCTTACTTTTTAATCACACATTCTTCATCATAAGACTATTTCAAAATGTATTTTTTTAAGAAAAATGGGGCTCAAACAACCCCAAATTATAGAACTATTGAATAAAGATATTTTCGCATTTAGAATGCATTCAACGAAACCATTTGACAATTGACATGACTTTTAATAAAGTAAGCCCCAATTTGGTTGGGATTAAAAATTAGATTTTTAGTAAATTTTTAAAAAAAGTTAATGAAATATGTGGTTAAAAGGTTGTGATTTTCATAAAAAGTGTGGTTAAAATTAGTAGTTCACTTTGTTTTAGACTAAAACCTGAATTTTAATTTTTATCAAACAAAGACTAAATCTCATTTGATCACTACATTGGGTTCCTAATCATTAATAAATAGAGAACTCAATTAATAAGTTCAATTTTTTTGACATGCCAAAGTTTGAGATCAATATATATTGACTACATCAGCATTTGGAAAAAGAGATTAAATAAAGGATTGTGCTACATGTACAAACACATTTGTATTAAAAGTTTTACACTCTCTCACAATGGAATGGTAGGGACCACATGGCCGAATTTTTTAATGCAAGTGGAACCCGCATGTATGTGAGAGTGAGTAAATCATTTTGTCAACCAAATTTTATACAAATACTTTTATCCTTAAATTAATATGGCAACATATATTTACAATCGGGGAACTATTAACCTCCATCTTTAATAAAGGAAATAACATTCTTTTGACCATTTTACAGTAATCGAATTTATTTGAGTTCAATATTTTAATAAATAGTTTATTGCAATGTGATCACCAAATCCGATAAAGAAACTTAAGAAAGTAGACTAGAAGGGCAAAAGGGTCATTTTGCAGTCAACTAATTATGAATATTGGACATATTGTGGTAGTTTCGTGGCCATTTAAATTTCAAATTTCAGGCACAATTACTGGATCAATGAGAAAAAGAGATACGTGTCAACACATGATTAAATAGTATTAAAAAAATAAAAATAAAAATACAACACCCACCTTATTAACTCTCCCCCGTCATCTGATTTGTTCGAGGAACATTATTGTTCAAATTAACATTCCTTTAAAATGAGATTGATGAGTATCACAATTTTTTAAAATAAACAAATTGATTAAGGATATGAGTACAACAAATGATAAACTGAG
>NW_019236064.1:153238-154047 GCF_002742605.1 Olea europaea var. sylvestris
GCCATTGAATCAGGACGAATTACGTTCGAGGATAAGAAAAAGATGGCAGTGGATGAAAAGCCTTTTCCATAGCCACTTGGGGTGAACATGGTAACGACTGGTTTGAAAAACAAGTTGCCAAAATTCAAGTTGGTTATAGATGACGGAGAAGAAGACCCTGGGCCACACCCCAATGTCTTTGAACGTATCAAAGGGAAGGAGCCTGCAAAGGACGAAGACGTCCTGTGCGCAAGATATAAAAAAGAAGTGAGTGCAAATACAAGGAAACCAGGGATATGGCAGCATCACCATCACCCTAGTTTTTTCCCAAACGCTCAGCCTGGTAGAGGGGGAGGTAATTAATCTATAGGGGACCGCTTTTCGAGATGCAGTTCAGGTCAATAAATAATGGGAGAACATTCAGGCCACAACCTCGCCAACTAAATGTATGACATTCCTTCCAATATAATGCAGGAAGGGTGATACCCTTCAACGAGATGACTAGAACCCAACAAAAGCATTTTCAACGAAATTATGGACGAATGATGAGGTAACAACAGGGAGTGCCCCGTCCTAAAGCGCCTAAACTACTCGAGGTGGCCAATCAAAATGTTCTTGAAGACAGTGAGGAGACTGGTACAGGTGAATCGATGGAAGAATTGTCAGAGAGTTCTTCTTGGAGATCGAAGTTTGAACGAGGTAGAAGGGATGGAGAAGATCCAGATCAGCCCCTTACTATTCAGTTTCGTACGTTACCTCCTGTCATGGCTAATAACTATTTACTAGCCAATGAGTTCAAGAACAAAGAGAAAGAAGAAGAAGAGAGGGAG
>NW_019236065.1:0-366 GCF_002742605.1 Olea europaea var. sylvestris
TTTTAGCCCATTCCAACACAGTCGCAAAAAATGACGAAATTGCCCCCGGCGCGATTTTTGTTTCCGATCAACCAGTCAAATTTTAGTCCATTCCGACATCGTCGCTAAAAATTACGAAATTGCCCCCGGCGAGATTTTTGTTTCTGATCAACCTGTCAAATTTTAGCCCATTCCTACACAGTCGCGAAAAATGACGAAATTAACCCCGGCGCGATTTTTTGTTTCCGATCAACCTGTCAAATTTTAGCCCACTCCGACACAGTCGCGAAAAATGACGAAATTGCCCCACGCGCGATTTCTGTTTCCGATCAACCTTTTAAATTTTAGCCAATTCCGAAACATTTGCGAAAAATGACGAAATTGCCC
>NW_019236065.1:716-2156 GCF_002742605.1 Olea europaea var. sylvestris
CCCCGGCGCGATTTTTGTTTCCGATCAACCTATCAAATTTTAGCCTATACTGACACAGTTTTGAAAAATGACGAAATTACCCCCGACGCGATTTTTATTCCCGATCAACCTGTCAATTTTTTGCCCATTCCGACACAGTCGCAAAAATGACGAAATTGCCCCCGGCGTGATTTCAATTTCCGAACAACCAGTCAAATTTTAGCTCATTCCGACACAGTCGCGAATAATGACGAAATTGCCCCCGGCTCGATTTCTGTTTTCGATCAACCCTTCAAATTTAAGACAATTCCGAAACATTTGGGAAAAATGACGAAATTGCCCCCGGCGAGATTTTTGTTTCCGATCAACCTGTCAAATTTTAGCCCATTCCTACACAGTCGAGAAAAATGACGAAATTGTCCCCGGCGCGATTTTTGTTTCCGATCAACCTATCAAATTTTAGCCAATTCCGACACAGTTTTGAAAAATGACGAAATTACCCCCGGCGCGGTTTTTGTTCCCGATCAACCTATCAATTTTTAGCCAATTTCGACACAGCGGCGAAACATGACGAAATCGCCCCCGACGCGGTTTTTTGTTTCCTATCAACCTTTAAAATTTTAGCCCATTCCGACATAGTCGCGAAAAATGACGAAATAGCCCTCGGCGCGATTTCTGTTTCCGATCAACCTGTCAAATTTTTGCCAATTCCGAAACAGTTGCGAAAAATCGAAATTGCCCCCGGCGCGATTTTTGTTCCCGATGAACCTGTCAATTTTTAGCCCATTCCGACACAGTCGCGAAAAATGACGAAATTGCCCCCGGCGCGGTTTTTGTTTCCGATCAACCTTTCAAATTTTAGCCCATTCCGACACAGTCGCGAAAAATGATGAAATTGCCCCCGGTTCGATTTCTGTTTCCGATCAACCTGTCAAATTTTACCCAATTCCGAAACATTTGCGAAAAATGACGAAATTGCCCCCGGCGAGATTTTTGTTTCTGATCAACCTGTCAAATTTCAGCCCATTCCGACACAGTCGTAACAAATGACGAAATTGCCCCCGGCGCGGTTTTTGTTTCCGATCAATCTGTCAAATTTTAGCCGATTCCGACACCGTCGCGAAAAATGACGAAATTGTCCCCGGCGCGATTTTTGTTTCCGATCAATCTGTCAAATTTTAGCCGATTCCGACACCGTCGCGAAAAATGACGAAATTACCCTCGGCGCAGTTTTTGTTCCCGATCAACCTGTCAATTTTTAGCCCATTCCAACACAGTCGCGAAAAATGACGAAATTGCCCCCGGCGCGATTTTTGTTTCCAATCAACCAGTCAAATTTTAGTCCATTCCGACATCGTCGCTAAAAATTACGAAATTACCCCCGGCGCGATTTTTGTTTCCGATCAACCTATGAAATTTTAGCCAATTCCGACACAATTTTGAAAAATGACGAAATTACCC
>NW_019236066.1:0-2156 GCF_002742605.1 Olea europaea var. sylvestris
GCGCTCAATTCTTCGTACGCCGACTATCTGAGCGTTCCAAATATAGAAGAGCTCGTTCTTTCGAAAAATGGCCAAAATCTATCGTATCCGTGTGCAAAAGGTACGCTCAATTCTTCGTACGTCGACTATCCGAGTATTCCAAATATAGAAGTCCTCGTTCTTTCAAAAAATGGTCGAAATCCCTCAGACGTCACGACGAAGTTGTGAGTTCAGTCCAAAAGAAGTACTTATGGGGCCAAAACGGACACCGTGTGCAAAAGTTACGCTCAATTCTTCGTACACCGACTGTCCAAGCCTTCCGAACATAAAATTGATCATTCTTTTGAAAAATGTCCAAAATCCCTTATAGGTCAGGACGAAGTTGTGAGTTCAATCCAAAAGGGTCGCCACATTTCCATAAAGTACTTATGGGCCAAAAACGGACACCGTGTGCAAACGGTACGCTCAATTCTTCGTACGCCGACTATCCGAGCCTTCAAACATAAAATTGTTCTTTCTTTCAAAAAATGGCCGAAATCCATCATACGTCATGACGAAGTTGTGAGTTCAATCCAAAAGGGTCGCTACATTTCCAAAAAGTACTTATGGGCCCAGAACGGACACCGTGTGCAAAAGTTACGCTCAATTCTTCGTACGCCGACTATCCGAGCGTTCCAAATATAGAAGTGCTCGTTCTTTCGAAAAATGGCCGAAATCCCTCAGACGTCACGACGAATTAGTGAGTTCAGTCCAAAAGGGTCACTACATTTCCAAAAAGTACTTATGGGGCCCAAACGGACACCGTGAGCAAAAGTTACGCTCAATTCTTCGTGCGCCGACTATCCAAGCCTACAAACACAAAATTGCTCTTTCTTTCAGAAAATGGCCGAAATCCATCATACGTCACGACGAAGTTTTGAGTTCAATCCAAAAGGATCGCTACATTTCCAAAAAGTACTTATGGGCCCAAAACGGACGCCGTGTGCAACAGGTACGCTCAATTCTTCATACGCGACTATCCAAGCCTTCCAAGTATAAAAGTGCTAATAATTTCAGAAAATGGCCAAAATCCATCATACGTCACGATGAAGTGGTGAGTTCAATCTAAAAGGGTCGCCACATTTCCAAAAAGTAGTTATTGGCCCGAAACGGACACCTCTTGCAAAAGTTGCGCTCAATTCTTCGTACGCCGACTATCTGAGCGTTCCAAATATAGAAGTGCTCGTTCTTTCGAAAAATGGCCGAAATCTATCATACGTCACGAAGAAGTTGTGAGTTAAATCCAAAAGGGTCGCTACATTTTCAAAAAGTACTTATGGGCCCAATACGGACAACGTGTGTAAAAGGTACGCTCAATTCTTCGTACGTCGACTATCCGAGTATTCCAAATATAGAAGTGCTCGTTCTTTCAAAAAATGGCCGAAATCCCTCAGACGTCACGACAAAGTAGTGAGTTCAGTCCAAAAGGGTCGCTACATTTCCAAAAAGTACTTATGGGGCCAAAACGGACACCATGTGCAAAAGTTACGCTCAATTCTTCGTACGCCGACTATCCAAGCCTTCGAACATAAAATTGATCATTCTTTTGAAAAATGTCCGAAATCCTTTATAGGTCAGGACGAAGTTGTGAGTTCAATCCAAAAGGGTCGCCACATTTCCAAAAAGTACTTATGGGCCCAAAACGGACACCGTGTGCAAACGGTACGCTCAATTCTTCGTTCGCCGACTATCCAAGCCTTCAAACATAAAATTGTTCTTTCTTTCGAAAAATGGCCGAAATCCATCATACGTCATGACGAAGTGGTGAGTTCAATCCAAAAGGGTTGCTACATTTCGAAAAAGTACTTATGGGCCCAAAACGGACACCGTGTGCAAAGGTTACGCTCAATTCTTCGTACACCGACTATCCGAGCGTTCCAAATATAGAAGTGCTCGTTCTTTCGAAAAATGGCCGAAATCCCTCAGACGTCACGACGAATTAGTGAGTTGAGTCCAAAAGGGTCGCTACATTTCCAAAAAGTACTCATGGGGCCAAAACGGACACCGTGTGCAAATATTACGCTCAATTCTTCGTGCGCCGACTATCCAAGCCTACAAACATAAAATTGCTCTTTCTTTCAAAAAATGGCCGAAATCCATCATACGTCACGACGAAGTTGTGAGTTCAATCCAAAAGG
>NW_019236067.1:0-2156 GCF_002742605.1 Olea europaea var. sylvestris
AAAATTAAGTTTTAGACTATGGTATTTTCTGGAACCCGCTTTATTAAACTGTAATTGTAATCTGCTTAGAGTTTGGTCATTAAGGTAAGTAATCTTCCACTGCTTGCCTTTGTCCAAGATCTCCTGTGAGGATTTGGGAATCTGAGGAAGTAGTGGGTTGCCAGGATTATCACTCCTTAGACCACTCTTAGATTGACTTTCAGTTCCTTTTTTTTTTTTTAATTGAATTGTGTATTACATGGTAGGAAGATACAATTATATATTCTGCCTTATTCATTCTATCACATTTTTTTATCAATTCAAATAAAATACCTGAATTAATATACATTGTGTGCTGTATAAATTTTGTGTGTACATATTTGTCATCATGTCCACGTCTCAAAAATTTGAAGTTGAGAGATGGAATGGTATTGGAGACTTCAGTCTCTGGCGCCAAAAACTGATGGCATTATTGCTGCAGCAGAGATGTGCTGCAGCCATTGATGGTAACTGGCCTATAGAAACTAGTGCCTATAGGAGACAAGAGTTAGATGATACTGCATGGAGCACAATTTTCTTGCACTTATCTGATAGTGTAATTAGGAAAGTTAGAGAAACTACTTCTGCTCAGGCTCTTTGGACTAAGTTAGGAACATTATATCTAACTAGAACCATGCCTAATAAATGCTACCTTCTAAGGCAATTTTATAATTTTAGATTTGATCCTACCTCAAATCTGGAAGATAACCTTGACAGATTCACAAAACTAATTCAGGACTTGACTAACTATGATGAAGAAATTTCTGATGATCAACAAGCTGTGGCATTGTTAAACTCACTAAGTGATAAGTATAGAGACATTAGAAATGCATTAGAATATGGGGGGCAAGAACTTACTATTGATAGAATAACCTCAGCTCTGAGAAATAGAGAACTTGAAATAAAATCTGAGTCTAAAAACTCTAGGTATGGTGAGGGGTTATTCATAAAGAAGAAACAGAACCAAAATAAGAAACAATATCCCTTAAATCAAAATTTAAATAAGAAAGGGAAAACTCAATTCTCCAGATCAAAGGGAAAGAATAAGAATCAATGGAAAACTAAAAACCAGATCAGGAAATGTTATTACTGTGGTAAAACTGGCCATGTAATAAAAGACTGTTTCAAGAAAATCTTAGATATGAAAGAGAATACTAATACTGAGAGATCTGCAGCTGTAGACTGCAGAGATGAATCTGATATTCAAGGAGTTGTTTTAGTAACAAACACCAGAAGAGACCCAAATGAATAGGTCCTTGACCCTGGCTGCCCCTTTCACATGTGTCCCATAAAAGAATGTTTTTCTGAATTTGTTGACCTAAATGGAGGAAAAATTCAAATGGGAAATGACATGAGTTGTCAAATTAAGGGGATTGAAAAGGTCAAACTCTCATTAAATAACAATTGTACCCTAGAACTTGAGAACACCAGATGTGTCCCAGAGTTAAAAAGAAGTCTTATTTTCTTGGGTGAGTATGATGATAAATACAGCATTATGATTCATAAAGGTTTTTTAACACTTATGCAAGGAAATAAAACTATCATATCTTCTCAAAAGATAAATGGCGTATATACTGTATGTGCTCAATCTGTGATAGACCACTGTTCTACAACCTCAAACTTTGATTCCAAGAAGTCTTTAATTTGGCACAAAAGACTTGGTCACATCTCAGAAAAGGGACTAATAATCTTAAATAAACTTGGATGTTTTGGTAAGGATAATGTTAAGGGTTTGGATTTTTGTGAAAATTGTGTATTTGGAAAATAGAAAAAATTGCCTTTCAAAACTGGTATTCATAAATCTACTTCTATATTAGAATATTTACATGCCGATCTTTGGGGACCAGCATTTGTAAATACTCTGAGTGGATTTAGATTCTATCTACTAATAGTAGATGATTTTTCAAGGAAAATCTGGACTTTTCTTCTAAAAAAAAAAATCTGATACTTTTCAAACTTTTAAACATTGGAAATTAATGATCGAAAACCAAACAAATAAGAAAATCAAGGCTTTAAGAACTAATAATGGTCTTTAGTTTTGCAACTCTGAATTTGACTTGTTTTGTAAAGATTATGGAATCTTAAGACACAGAACTGTAACATACACTCCTCAACAAAATGGTGTTGCTGAGAGAATG
>NW_019236068.1:0-2156 GCF_002742605.1 Olea europaea var. sylvestris
AGTTTTTAATCCCGCAAGGGGTTTTTACCATCAACTATTTTCCTGTATTATTTACTTTTCTGCAATTTATTATACTACGACAATTCAACATAGGATAGTGTGCATGTAAATTCATCTTGATAAATTAATAACTGTGACTTGTTGCAATTATTAATTAAATAGGTTAAATTTCGCATAATCACCAATTCAGCCCCCTCTAAGTATTAGTTGGGTCAAACTGTATTATTTTCAAATCCAAAGCATACAAAGTGAAAATATGTCAAAGCTATGCAGCAATAGTTTGAAGGGTCTAGTTATTTGGTGATACAGTAACGGATTTTTGTATGTGAATGAAAATAACCAATCAACAGATCACATTGCTATGTTCTAAATTATCATTGCATAATCATGTGTCTATTGCGATTGTCATCACACCAGTGTCTGCAAATATTATCCCATTACATAATTGAATGCAAATTATTACTCTATCAATCCAATTCGGAGCAATCAAGAGCTACTTTAATTTTTTGAACTGTGGAACTTATAAGAGAGTCCACAGTGGCCACTGACTCCATTATTTGTTGCTCTGAAAGTGTATTACCACCCAATAGTATGTGAAAAGCCGCTGTCAAGAGTGAACCACTGGTGTTACTCGGGTTTGAGCTGCTTGACTCTCCAATTTCATTATGATCAAGGTGGCCATCGCTTGAGATTATATATCCAGATGGAAGAATAGGAGTTATCGTAGTATCTTCACCATTAACAGCTGAGGTGATGGATTGTAACTCCATTGGGGCATAGATTATAATTGCTCCTAGGGATTCATTAATGCTACTCTCTTGGAGTATCAGCATGTTCTTCTCATTGGGTACATATGGCTGCATCAATTACAAATACCATTGAGGTAAGAAAACCATCGGTACACAATTAAGGACACTGGAGAAGGTCATAAATTAAGCAACAAATATTAAAATGCTTTATAGCGCCATATATAGTGAAGTAGAAAGGAAGTAACCTTGATGACAGAGAGACAATTTCCAGAATGTGTTCCAGTCGAGATGTGTGCAACCTCATTAACAGGACTTCCATTGGATAAAACATCCCACTGCAAGTGAAAATCGATTTTTCTCTGAAATTTCTATACTCGTTTTAAACAGTTTTAAGCAAACTGACAATCTTATTCAAGTATTACGAAAAATGATTATAATGTATACCTCAGCTCTCTTTTTATCATCTTTGAAGAAGTTAAAGAGATTCTCTGGTGAAAGGGGAAGCCATAGAGAGGTGGCTGCACTGACGATCAAGCCTTTTGGTTGGCCTAGGCCATTGCTTTGTCTAAGCGAGACCCGAACTCCACTATTATTCAATTCTGAAACGTGGGAAAAAGCTAGATTGTTCGACATGCTCAACATTTCAAAAAAATCCTTGATCATTCTGTGAGAAAGTTTCATTAAATTTCTCTGGCCTTCGACTGAGTAAGCCACTAGAAAAAAAAAATGATCACAATCATTTTTCTCTCAAATTTGGTACAATAGAATATCATTGCACTACTGAAGGATAGACTACGGAACAGGAGTGAACCTATACCTTCTTCAAGTTCATGTCTAGGTATATTAGTTAGCTCCATTGAGAATGCGAATCTCTCGCACATCCATTGTAAACTAGCAATCCACCTCTTGGCTCCATATGCCTGACAGCTACATATTAGGTCTCTATAGAGACGATGAATTAAGAATTTATCATAGACCTGAACATGTTCGATCCATGTAACCTATTATACAAAATAAATAAAATTTGTAAATGGAGAATACAATCGAGTGCATGCACAACTTGTGATATCAATTTTAAGAAATCATTAATACTGTCAAATATAGCACATGAGTCAATAGCTCGGTGTAAATAGCCATATATTGATCTAACAAGAATTTATAAAGCAATGTTGTAGTTAAAAGTAGAAATTAGTTAAACAGACATAACCTTGGGACACTAATTAACATATAGGGTTATAAAATTAATGGCTTGCTTATCTTCTTATTTCATGGATCTTACGTGCCACGAGGCGCGTGAGGATTGTGAAATTTTCACTCCCGAAATATTCCATAATCTTCCTTAAATTGACTTGCCACATTGTAAAGGCTACGTGAAAAGGCTCTCTTGATGAAAAACCTTTTTTTTTT
>NW_019236069.1:0-1618 GCF_002742605.1 Olea europaea var. sylvestris
CAAATATGCAAGTGCTCATTCTTTTGAAAAATGGCCGAAGTCCCTCGTACGTCACGATGAAGTCGTGACTTCAATCTAAAACGTTCGCTACATATCTGAAAAGTACTTATGTGCCCAAAACGGACGCGATTTTCAATAGTTACGCTTAATTCTTCGAACGCCGACAATCCAAGCGCTCCAATTATGAAAGTGCTAATTCTTTCGAAAAATGGCCAAAATCCCTCATACGTCACAATGAAGTAGTGAGTTCAATCCAAAACGGTTGCTACATTTCCAAAAAGTACTTATGGGCCCAAAACGGACACCGTGAGCAAAAGTTACGCTCAATTCTTCGTACGCCGACTCTCCAAGCGTTCCAAATATGCAAGTGCTCATTCTTTCGAAAAATGGCCGAAATCCCTCGTACGTCACGATAAAGTCGTGAGTTCAATCCAAAACGATCGCTACAATTTCAAAAAGTACTTATGGGCCCAAAACGGACACCGTGTGCAAAAGTTACGCTCAATTCTTAATACGCCGACTCTCCAAGCGTTCCTAATATGAATGTGCTCATTCTTTCGAAAAATGGCCGAAATCCCTCGTACGTCATGATGAAGTCGTGAGTTCAATCCAAAACAATCACTACACTTCCAAAAAGTACTTATGGGCCCAAAACGGACACCGTGTGCATAAGTTACGCGCAATTCTTCGAACGCCGACAATCCAAGCGCTCCGAATATGCAAGTGCTCATTCTTTTGAAAAATGGCCGAAGTCCCTCGTACGTCATGTTGAAGTCGCGAGTTCAATCCAAAACGATCGCTGCATTTCCAAAAAGTACTTATGGGCCCAAAACGGACACCGTGTGCATAAGTTGCGCGCAATTCTTCGAACGCCGACAATCCAAGCGCTCCAAATATGCAGTGCTCATTCTTTTGAAAAATGGCCGAAGTCTCTCATACGTCACGATGAAGTCGTGAATTCAATCTAAAACGGTCGCTACATATCTGAAAAGTACTTATGTGCCCAAGACGGACGCAGTTTTCAATAGTTACGCTCAATTCTTCGAACGCCGACAATCCAAGCGCTCCAATTATGCAAGTGTTAATTCTTTCGAAAAATGGCCGAAATCCCTCGTACATCATGATGAAGTCGTGAGTTCAATCGAAAACGATCGCTACATTTCCAAAAAGTACTTATGGGCCGAAAACGGACACCGTGTGCAAAAGTTACGCTCAATTCTTCGTACGCCGACTCTCCAAGCGTTCCAAATATGAATGTGCTCATTCTTTCGAAAAATGGCCGAAATCCCTCGTACATCATGATGAAGTCGTGAGTTCAATCGAAAACGATCGCTACATTTCCAAAAAGTACTTATGGGCCCAAAACGGACACCGTGTGCATAAGTTACGCGCAATTCTTCGAACGCCGACAATCCAAGCGCTCCAAATATGCAAGTGCTCATTCTTTTGAAAAATGGTCGAAGTCTCTCATACGTCACGATGAAGTCGTGAATTCAATCTAAAACGGTCACTACATATCTGAAAAGTGCTTATGTGCCCAAAACGGACGCAGTTTTCAATAGTTAAGCTCAATTCTTCAAACGCCGACAATCCAAGCGCTCCAATTATGCAAGTGCTA
>NW_019236069.1:1971-2156 GCF_002742605.1 Olea europaea var. sylvestris
CCGACAATCCAAGCGCTCCAAATATGCAAGTGCTCATTCTTTTGAAAAATGGTCGAAGTCCCTCGTACGTCACGATGAAGTCGTGACTTCAATCTAAAATGTTCGCTACATATCTGAAAAGTACTTATGTGCCCAAAACGGACGCAGTTTTCAATAGTTACGCTCAATTCTTCGAACGCCGACAA
>NW_019236070.1:0-2156 GCF_002742605.1 Olea europaea var. sylvestris
AAGAGGTTTTTGATTTCATGATAACTTCGGGTTTGTTCATTTTTTGCGAATTGCTAGTCTAATTCGATTGGAATCGAGCCAATAAAAAGAGGTCGTTTTCGGGTAATTACGAATCAAATTCGATTGGAATCGAGCCAATGAAAATTGGTCTTTGATTTCATGATAAATTCGGGTTTGTTCATTTTCAGCAAATTGCTAGTCTAATTCGATTGGAATCGAGCCAATGAAAAGTGGTTTTCGATTTCAAGATTACTTCGGGTCTGTTTGTCTTTGGCAAATTTGCTAGTCTAATTCGATTGGAATGGAGCCAATGAAAAGTTGTTTTGGATTTCATGAAAACTTCGGGTTTTTTTCATTTTTTGCGAATTGCTAGTCCAATTCGATTGGAATCGAGACAAAGAAAAGTGGTTTTCAATTTAAAGATAACTTCGGATTTGTTTGCTTTTGGCCAATTCCAAGTCTAATTCTATTGGAATCGAGTCAATGAAAAGTGGTTTTCGATTTCATGATACCATCGGGTTTGTTCGTTTTCGACGAATTGCTGGTCTAAGTCCATTGGAATCGAGCCAATGAAAAGTCATTTTCGTTTTAATTATAACTTCGGGTTTGTTCATTTTCGGTGAATTGCTAGTCTAATTCGATTGGAATGGAGCCAATGAAATGTTGTTTTTGATTTAATGATAACTTTGGGTTTGTTCATTTTTTACGAATTGCTAGTCTAATACGATTGGAATCGAGCCGATGAATTGTGGTTTTTGATTTCATGATAACTTTTGGTTTGTTTTCTTTCGGCGAATTGCTAGTCTAATTCTATTGGAATCGAGCTGATGAAAAGTGTTTTTCGATTTCAAGATAACTTCGGGTTTGTTTATTTTTGGCGAATTGCTAGTCTAATTCGATTGGAATCGAGCCAATGAAAGGTGGTTTTCGATTTCTTGATAACTCCTGGTTTGTTCGTTTTTAGCGAATTGCTAGTCTAATTCGATTGGAATCGAGACAATGAAAAGTGTTTTTCGATTTCATGATAACTTCGTGTTTGTTCATTTTCGGCAAATTGCTAGTCCAATTCTATTGGAATCGAACCAATGAAAAGTGGTTTTCGATTTCATGATAACTTCGATTTTGTTCGTTTTCGGCGAATTGCTGGTCTAGATCGTTTGGAATCGAGCCAACGAAAAGTGGTTTTCGTTTTAATTATAACTTCGGGTTTGTTCCTTTTTGGCGAATTGATAGTCTGATTCGATTGTAATCGAGCCAATGAAAAGCAGTTTTATTTTCATGATAACTTCGGGTTTGTTCATTTTTTACGAATTGCTAGTCTAATTCGATTGGAATTGAGAAAATGAAAATTGGTTTTTGATTTCATGAAAACTTCGGGTTTGTTCATTTTTGGTGAATTGCTAGTCTAATTCATTTGGAATGTAGCCAATGTAAAGTGGTTTTTGATTTCATGATAACTTCGGGTTCGACCATTTTCGGCTAATCGCTAGTCTAATTCGATTGGAACCGAGAAGATTAAAAGTGGTTTTTGATTTCATGATAACTTCAGGTTTGTTCGTTTTTGACGAATTGCTAGTCTAATTTGATTGGAAAGGAGCTGATGAAAAGTGGTTTTTGATTTCATGATAACTTCATGTTTGTTCGTTTTTGGCGAATTGCTAGTCCAATTCGATTGGAATCGAGCCAATGAAAAGTGGCTTTTGATTTCATGATAACTTCGATTTTGTTCGTTTTCGGCGAATTGCTAGTCTAATTCGACTGGAATCGAGGGAATGAAAAGTGGCTTTCGATTTCATGAAAACTTTGGGTTTGTTCCTTTTTTGGCGAATTGCTTGTCTAATCGATTGTAGTCGAGCCAATGAAAAGTGGTTTTCGATTTCATGATAACTTTGGGTTTAATAGTTTTCGACAAATTGCTAGTCTAATTCGATTGGAATCAAGCAGATGAAAAGTGGTTTTTGATTTCATGAAAACTTCGGTTTTATTCATCTTTGGCGAAATGCTAGGCTAATTCGAATGGAATCGAGCCAATGGAAAGTGGTTTTTGATTTCATGATAACTTCGAGTTTGATCATTTTTGGCGAATTGATAGTCTAATTCGATTGGAATCGAGCCAATGAAAAGTGGTTTTTGATTTCATGACAAATTCGGGTTTG
>NW_019236071.1:0-2156 GCF_002742605.1 Olea europaea var. sylvestris
GGGCCGCAATCCCTAAACCCCAAACCCTAAACCACAACCAAACCCTCAACCGCACTTTCTCTCTCTAGCCCAAAACGCTCTCCTTTCCCTCTAAAATGGGAGACAAATCACAAATCTTCAAAAATCTTGATCCAGCACCCGACGTAACACCTTTACCCGGTGGATTTCAACCCCAAACAGTCCAAAATCTTCCAGCACTTCAAGCTACAGTGGTTTTGGAAGCAATAGAATTAAAATTTATATGAAAATGTTGATGGCACGAATCCCAATGTTGTCAAAACTCCACTCTACGCATTGAATTAGGGTCTGGGACGATCACCAATGATTCCAGAAGGGCCAAAATCCCTAAACCCCAAACCCCAAACCCTAAACCCAAAACCAAAACCAAATCCTAAACCGCACTTTCTCTCTTTAGCCAAAACGCTCTCCCTTCTCTCTAGAATGGGAGACAAATCACAAACCTTCAGAAATATTGATCCACCACTCGACATACCACCTTTACCCGATGGATTTCAACCCCAAACAACCCAAAATCTTCCAGCACCTCAAGCTACAGTGGTTTTGGAATCATTAGAATCTGATTTATATGAAAATGTCGATGGCACGAATCCCAATGTTCTCAAAACTCCACTCTACTCATTGAATCAGGGTCTGGGACCATCGCCAATGATTCCTGAAGGATCAAAATCCCTAAACCCGAAACCCCAGACTCCAAACCCTAAACCCTAAACAAAAACCAAATCCTAAACAGCACTTTCTCTCTCTAGCCCAAAACGCTCTCCCTTCTCTCTAAAATGGGAGACAAATCACAATCTTTCAAAAATCTTGATCCACCACCCGACATACCACCTTTACCCAATGGATTTCAACCCCAAACAACCCAAAATCTTCTAGCACCTCAAGCTACAGTGGTTTTCGAAGCAATAGAATCTAATTTATATGAAAATGTCGATGGCACGAATCCTAATGTTCTCAAAACTCCACTCTACTCATACGGTCTGGGACCATCGCCAATGATTCCTGAAGGACCAAAATCCCTAAACCCCAGACCCCAGACCCCAAACCCTAAACCAAAACCAATCCTAAACCGCACTTTCTCTCTCTAGCTGAAAACACTCTCCCTTCTCCCTAAAATGGGAAACAAATCACAATCCTTCAAAAATGTCGATCCACCACCCGACATACCACCTTTACCCAATGGATTTCAACCCCAAACAACCCAAAATCTTCCAGCACTTCGCGCTACAATGGTTTTGGAAGCAGTAGAATCAGATTTATACGAAAATATTGATGGCACGAATCCCAATGTTGTCGAAACTCCAATCTACGCAT
Source organism: Olea europaea var. sylvestris (assembly GCF_002742605.1). NCBI lineage: Eukaryota > Viridiplantae > Streptophyta > Magnoliopsida > Lamiales > Oleaceae > Olea > Olea europaea. Next base: position 1,333 of record NW_019236071.1, read on the forward strand.
TGAATCAGGGTCTAGGACCATCACCAATGACTCCAGAAGGGTCGAAATCCCTAAACCCTAAACCATAAACCCCAAACCCTGAAACCTAAACCAAAACCAAACCCTAAACCACACTTTCTCTCTCTAACCCAAAACGCTCTTCCTTCTCTCTAGAATGGGAGACAAATCGCAAATCTTCAAAAATCTAGATCCACCATCCGACATACCCCCTTTACCCGGTGGATTTCAACCCCAAACAACCAAAAATCATCCAGTACTCCAAGCCACAATGGTTTTGGAAGCAATAGAATCAGATTTATATGAAAACATTGATGGTACGAATCCCAATGTTTTCAAAACTCCACTCTACGCATTGAATCAGGGTATGGGACCATCACCAATGATTCCAGAAGGGTCGAAACACCTAAACCCGAACGCCAAACCCTAAACCAAAACCAAACCCTAAACAGCACTTTCTCTCTCTAACGCAAAATGCTCTCCTTCTCTCTAAAATGGGAGACCAATCACAAACTTTCAAAAATCTTGATCCACCACCCGACATACAACCTTTACCCGGTGGTTTTCAACCCCAAACAATCCAAAATCTTCCAGCACCTCAAGCTTCAATGGTTTTGGAAGCAATAGAATCAGATTTATATGAAAATGTTGATGGCACGAATCCCAATGTTGTCAAAATTCCACTCTACGCATTGAATTAGGGTTTGCGACCAGCACCAATGGTTCCAGAAGGGTCGAAATCCATAAACACTAAACCATAAACCCCAAACCCCAAACACTGAACCCTAAACCAAAACCAAACCCTAAACCACACTTTCTCGCTCTAG
>NW_019236072.1:0-2156 GCF_002742605.1 Olea europaea var. sylvestris
AGGACTGTGTCGGAATTGGCTAAAATTTGACCGGTTGATCGGAAACAAAAATCGCGCCGGTGGCAATTTCGTCAATTTTCTGGACTGTGTCGGAATTTGCTGAAATTTGGTAGTTTGATCGGAAATAAAAATCGCGCCGTTGGCAATTTCGTCATTTTTCTGGACTGTGTCGGAATGGGCTCAAATTGGACAGGTTGATCAGAAACAAAAATCGAGCCGGGGGCAATTTCGTCATTTTTCTGGACTGTGTCGGAATGGGCTCAAATTGGACAGGTTGATCAGAAACAAAAATCGAGCCGGGGGCAATTTCGTAATTTTTCGCGACTGTGTCGAAATTGCCTAAAATTTGACTGGTTGATCGGAAACAAAAACCGCGCCGGTGGCAATTTCGTCAATTTTCTGGACTGTGTCGGAATTTGCTGAAATTTGCCAGTTTGATCGGAAATAAAAATCGCGCCGACGGCAATTTCATCATTTTTCTCGACTGTGTTGGAATAGGCTAAAATTTGACAGATTGATCGGAAACAAAATCGCGCCGGGGAAATTTCGTCATTTTTCTCGGCTGTGTCGGAATGGTCTCAAATTTGACAGGTTGATCGGGAACAAAAACCGCGCCAGGTGTAATTTCGTCATTTTTCGCGACTGTGTCGAAATTGCCTAAAATTTGACTGGTTGATCGGAAACAAAAACTGCGCCGGGGGCAATTTCGTCATTTTTCTCGACTGTGTCGGAATTCGCTGAAATTTGCCAGTTTTATCGGAAATAAAAATCGCGCCGGGGGCAATTTCGTCATTTTTCTAGACTGTGTCAGAATGGGCTCAAATTTGATAGGTTGATCGGAAACAAAAATCGCGCCGGGGCAATTTTGTCATTTTTCTCGACTGTGTCGGAACTGGCTGAAATTTGGGAGTTTGATCAGAAATAAAAATCACGCCGATGGCAATTTCGTCATTTTTCTCGACTGCGTCGGAATTGGCTGAAATTTGGCAGTTTGATCGGAAATAAATATCGTTCTGGCGGTACTTTCGTCATTTTTCTCGAATGTGTCGGAATGGGCTCAAATTTGACAGGTTTGTCGAGAACAAAAACTGCGCCGGGTGTAATTTCGTCATTTTTGACAATTGTGTCGGAATTAGCTAAAATTTGACAGGTTGATCGGAAACAAAAATCGCGCCGGGGGCAATTTCGTCATTTTTCTCGACTATGTCGGAATGGGCTCAAATTTAACAGGGTGATCGGAAACAAAAATCGCGCCGGGGGCAATTTCGTCATTTTTCGCGACCGTGTCGGAATAGGCTCAAATTTGACTGGTTGATCGGGAACAAAAATCGCGCCGGGTGTAATTTCGTCATTTTCCGCGACAGTGTCAGAATTGGCTAAAATTTGACTGGTTGATCGGAAACAAAAACCGCGCCGATGGCAATTAAGTCATTTTTCGCTACTGTGTCGGAATGGTCTCAAATTTGATAGGTTGATCGGGTAAAAAATTCGTGCAGGGTGTAATTTCGTCATTTTTCGCAACTGTGTCGGAATTGGCTAAAATTTGACCGGTTGATCGGAAACAAAAATCGCGCCGTGTGCAATTTCGTCATTTTTCTCGACTACGTCCGAATTGGCTGAAATTTGGCAGTTTGATCGGAAATAAAAATCGCGCCGTCGGCAATTTCATCATTTTTCTCGACTGTGTCGGAATGGGCTCAAATTTGACAGGTTGATCGGAAACAAAAATCGCGCCTGGTGTAATTTCGTCATTTTCCGCGACTGTGTCGGAATTGGCTAAAATTTGAATGGTTGATCGAAAACAAAAATCGTGCCGCGGGCAATTTAGTCATTTTTCTCAATTGTGTCGGATTTGGTAGAAATTTGGCAGTTTGATCGGAAATAAAAATCGCGCCGGCGGCAATTTCGTCATTTTTTTCGACTGTGTCAGAACGGGCTCAAATTTGACAGGTTTATCGGGTACAAAAATCGAGCCGCGGGCAATTTCGTCATTTTTCTCGATTGTGTCGGATTTGGTTGAAATTTGGCAGTTTGATCGGAAATAAAAATCGCGCCGGCGGCAATTTCGTTATTTTTCTCGACTGTGTCGGAACGGGCTCAAATTTGACAGGTTTATCGGGAACAAAAACCACGCAGGGTGTAATTTCATCATTTTT
>NW_019236073.1:0-2155 GCF_002742605.1 Olea europaea var. sylvestris
CGAAAAATGATGAAATTGCCCCCGACGTGATTTTTGTTTCCGATCAATCTGTCAAATTTTAGCCCATTCCGACACCGTCGCTAGAAATGACGAAATTCTCCTCGGCGCGATTTTTGTTTCCAATCAACCTACTAAATTTCAGCCCATTCCGACACCGTCGCGAAAAATGACGAAATAGCGCCCGACGCGATTTTCGTTTCCTATCGACCATCCAAATTTCAGCCCATTCCGACACCGTCGCGATAAATGACGAAATTGCCCCGACGCGATTTTTGTTTACAATTAACCAGCCAAATTTCAGCCCATTTAGACACCGTAGCGAAAAATGACGAAGTTGCCCGAGCATGATTTTCGTTTCCAATAAACCTTACAAATTTCAGTCCATTTCGACACTGTCGCGAAAAATGACGAAATTGCCTGCGGCGCGATTTTTCTTTTCTATTAACTTGACAAATTTCAGCCCATTCCGGGACCATCGCGACAAATGACGAAATTGCCCCCGGCGCGATTTTTGTTTCCAATCAACCTGCTAAATTTTAGCCCATTCCAACACCGTCGCAAAAAATGACGAAATTGCCCCCGACACGATTTTTGTTTCCAATTAACCCGCCAAATTTCAGCACATTCAGACACCGTCGCGAAAAATGACGAAATTGCCCCCAGCACGATTTCTGTTTCCGATGAATCTGTCAAATTTCAGCATAGTCCGATGCGGTCGCAAAAAATGACAAAATCGCGCCCGGCGCGATTTTTGTTTCCAATCAACCTGCCAAATTTCAGCCCATTCCGACGCCGTTACGAAAAATGACGAAATAGCGCCCGACGCGATTTTTGTTTCCTATCAACCATCCAAATTTCAGCCCATTCCGACAAAGTCGCGAAAAATGACGAAATTGCCCCGACGCGATTTTTGTTTCCGATCAATCTGTCAAATTTTAGCCCATTCCGACATTGTCGCGAAAAATGACGAAATTGCCCCAGGCACGATTTTTGTTTCCGATCAACTTGCCAAATTTCAGCCCATTCCGACACCGTCGCGAAAAATGACGAAATTGCCCCCAGAGTGATTTTTGTTTCCCATCAACCTCCAAAATTTCAGCCCATTCCGACACCGTCGCGAAAAATGAGAAAATCGCGCCCGACGTGATTTTTGTTTCAAATCAGCCTGCCAACTTTTAGTCCACTCCGACACCGTCACGAAAAATGATGAAATTGCCCCCGACGCGATTTTTGTTTCCAATTAACCCGCCAAATTTCAGCACATTCAGACACCGTCGCGAAAAATGACGAAATTGCCCCCAGCGCGATTTTTGTTTCCGATGAATCTGTCAAATTTCAGCCTAGTTCGATGCGGTCGTAAAAAATTACAAAATTGCGCCCGGCGCGATTTTTGTTTCCAATCAACCTGCCAAATTTCAGTCCATTCCGATGCCGTCGCGAAAAATGACGAAATAGCGCTCGACGCGATTTTTGTTTCCTATCAACCATCAAAATTTCAGCCCATTCCGACACCGTCGCGAAAAATGACGAAATTGCCCCGGCGTGATTTTTGTTTTCGATCAATCTGTCAAATTTTAGCCCATTCCGACATCGTCACGAAAAATGACGAAATTGCCCCAGGCACGATTTTTGTTTCCGATCAACTTGCCAAATTTCAGCCCATTCCGACACCGTCGTGAAAAATGAGGAAATTGCCCCCAGAGTGATTTTTGTTTCCCATAAACCTGCAAAATTTCAGCCCATTCCGACACCGTCGCGAAAAATGAGAAAATCGCGCCCGACGCGAATTTCTTTCCAATCAGCCTGCCAAATTTTAGTCCATTCCGACACCGTCGCGAAAAATGATGAAATTGCCCCCGACGTGATTTTTGTTTCCGATCAATCTGTCAAATTTTAGCCCAATCCGACACCGTCGCGAAAAATGACGAAATTGTCCCCGGCGTAATTTTTGTTTCCAATCAACCTGCCAAATTTTGGCCCATTCCGACACCCTCGCGAAAAATGATGAAATTGCCCCTAGCGCGATTTTTGTTTCCGATCAACTTGTCAAATTTCAGCCCATTCCGACACCTTCGCGAAAAATGACGAAATTGCCCCAGGCGCGATTTTTGTTTCCAATTAACCTGCCAAATTTCAGCCCATTCAGACACCGTAG
>NW_019236074.1:0-2155 GCF_002742605.1 Olea europaea var. sylvestris
TACCTAGAGTTTTTTCATTGGCGTGTATCTAATCAAATTTGACTAAATCTTACCTGCATTTGGTTCATTAGCACATTTCTAATGAAGTTTGACCAAAATTTCATCTGCATTTTGTTCATCGACGGGTTTCCAACTAAGGTTAACTAAAATTTCTCATGGGTTTAGTTCATTGGCGCGTTTCTAATCAAATTTAGCTCAAATTTAAATTTTATTTTGTTCATTAGCGGGTTTCCAATCAAATTTGAATAAAATTCCACTTAGATTTAGTTCATTGTTGTGTTTCTAATCAAATTTAACTAAATTTTCAGTTGGGTTTTATCATTGGTGCGTTTCCAATAGAATTTTACTAAAATTTCACAAGAGTTTAGCTCTTTGGGGTGTTTCCAATCAAATTTGATTAAAATTTCGTTAGGATGTTGTTCATTGGTTCGCTTCAAATCAAATATAACTACAATTTCATTTGAGTTTTGTTAAGTGGCACGTTTTTAATGAAATTTGAGTAAAATTTCATCTGAATTTTGTTCCTTGGTCCGCTTCCAATCAAATTTGACTAAAATTTTATCTGTATTTCGTTCATTGACAAGTTTCCAATCAAATTTATCTAAAATTTCACCTGAGTTTTGTTCATTGGCGCGTTTCTAATCAAATTTGACTAAAATTTCACCAAATTTTTGTTCATTGGCGCGTTTCTAATCAAATTTGACAAAAAATTAATCTGTGTTTTGTTCATCGACGGGTTTCCAGTCAAATTTAACTAAAATTTCTCATGAATTTAGTTCATTGGCACGTTTCCAATCAAATTTAATTCAAATTTAAGTTTGATTTTGTTCTTTTGCGGGTTTCCAGTAAAATTTGACAAAAATTTCGCTTAGGTTTAGTTCATTGGCGCGTTTTCAACCAAATTTGACTAAAATTTCATCTGCATTTCGTTCATTGGTAGGTTTCCAATCAAATTTGACTGGAATTTTACCTGGATTTTTTATTGACGTGTTTCTAATGAAATTTTACTAAAATTTCACCTGAGTTTGGTTCGTTGGCGCGTTTTCAATCAAATTTGACCAAAATTTCATTTACGTTTTATTCATCGGCGAGTTTCCAATTAAATTTGACTAAAAATTTTCATGAGTTTAGTTCATTGACGCGTTTTCAATCAAATCTGACTCAAATTTAAATTTTATTTTGTTCATCAGCGAGTTTCCAGTCGAATTTGACTAAAACTCCACTTAGGTTTAGTTCATTGACGCAGTTTCAATCAAATTTGAGTAAAATTTCATTCGAATTTTGTTCGTTGGTGCACTTCCAATCAAATTTTCTAAAATTTCATGTAGGTTTAGTTCATTGGCGCATTTCCAATCAAATTTGACCAAAATTTCACTTGGATTTTGTTAATTGGCATGTTTCTAATCAAATTTGACAAAAACCCATCTGTATTTTGTTCATCAGCGGGTTTGCAATCAAATTTGACTAAAATTTCTCATAGGCCAAGGTCATTGGCACGTTTTCAATCAAATTTGACTCAAATTGAAATTTGATTTTGTTCATTACCAGATTTTCTGTCAAATTTGACTAAAATTCCGCTTAGATTTATTTCATTAGCAGGTTTCTAATCAAATTTGACTAAATTTTAAGCTAAGTTTTATTATTGGCGACTTTTCAATAGAATCTTATTGAAATTTCACATGAGTTTAGTTCCTTGGCACGTTTCAAATCAAATTTCACTAAAATTTCATCTAGAATTTGTTCATTGGCACTCTTCAAATCAAATATGACTAAACTTTCATCCGAGTTTAACATGGGGCATTTTCAATCAGATTTGAGTAAAGTTTCTTTTGGATTCTGTTCAAAGGTGCGCTTCCAATCAAATTTGACTAAAATTTCACATGGGTTTAGTTCGTTGTAGCATTTTCAATCAAATTTGACTAAAATTTCACATGAATTTTATTCATTGGCATGTTTCTAATCAAATTTGAGTATTTTACACCTAAGTTTATTCATTGGCATGTTTCCAATTAAATTTGACAAAAAGTTAATTTGCGTTTTTTTTATTGGGGGGTTTCCAATCAAATTTGATCAAAATTTCTCATAGGTTTTGATTATTGGCGCCTTTCCAATTAAATTTGACTCCAATTTAAATTTGATTTTTTTCGTTATGGGT
>NW_019236075.1:0-8829 GCF_002742605.1 Olea europaea var. sylvestris
GGGAGTTACACAGGCAAATACAAAATGAAACAAACTACAAAGTCCTCTTCCCTCTATTTCTTTCCTCCGCAACTCAGTTATATCAGTATACATAATTTTTCCTTTTGATTAATAGAAAAGGCTAGCATAAATTTGGTATGTCGTATGTTTGAACTTCATACATGCACAACTGTCTCAAATCCCAAGTTGAGGCATATTTTGATAAGGAAAAGTCTACTTGTAAATAATTTTTGTATAGAACCCCATGCGAGGGTGTGGACACCCATATGTACAAAAAATTATGTACCTCTAGCAAAGCCCTTCTGATGAATTACAAGTCAAGTGCATTAATAGAAGAAAAGTATTTCAATGTCTCACCTTCCAGATATGATTGCAGTCAGGGCTGTGGTGCCAGAGGATATGTCGAGGGAACTATCATCAGCAAATGCATAATCAGCTTTCAGAAACGCATTCTTAATTGCTTTTTCTATACAAGCAGGGAAACACGAATCTTCAACTATAAGCTTGAGAATGTTATTCCTAACGAATGATGCTGCATCCGTACCTCCATGACCATCAAACACCTGCCAATATTGTGTCACTTAATGAAAAGTGGGGTGGAGACAACTAAGGAAACATTGAGAGCCAGAAGCAAGATAGAAATATTCATGAGCTTTTATGAATGTTCAATTAACTTAAAAGAAACCATGTTTCTGGAAAGTCGGTGGAATAATAAAAACCTAAATGGATATTTTCAGGTAATCCCAATTCTTAATCTGCTGTAAGGTCATAACAATATCATATGATGCACAAGTGCAACAACTGTGAGGTTTCCAAAACACACACACAATCTTCATTGTTTGTGAACCAGATAATTATGTCTTCCAGAAACAGTGTCTTGCAACTACATGCCACAACTACCCAGGTAAAAGCACTGGTTAAACAATTAGGTCAGCTAATAGGGATACAGTAATCCATGAATAGGCGAGATATGCCCATCTCTTCAACAGAACAAAGCCGTAATAGCATGATTTATTTATTAAATTGTACTGTGCGTGCCACACATTAGTAGGATTCAACTTACACACCCCGTAGAAAGCTCCAAGAGAAGGAAAACCTGCAATCTCGCCTAAATGTTGAGGCAAATTATCTATGCATATGTGGTCGTCCTCCATGTATGGCTTTGGTCCTTTCTCAGCACAACTTCCAGATCGAAAAACTGGTATGAAGCTTGAATTTACATCTGAAGGTGACTTGATTTCAATCACCCCAAGATCATAATCCTAGCCAATATGAGTTGAAACATTAGCTACGACATTAGTAGTATATATAAACTCCAATTCCATACAAGAATCCAAAAAACAAAAATAACATAGAGAGAACTTGATTTCTTGCGACGTTTTGAAGTTTGAACGCTCAGAATGTTCCAAAGACTGCTATCCTTTATACACAGTTGATAGCCAGTCATGGTGCATTTAAAACAGACTCAACAAGTACTCAAACAGAACATGCCAACATTGCAAGAAACCCAAATAGAACAAGATAAAGTTTAGTGGGTGATTAAGTCTATGACAATTTACATAAACAGCTGGCATCCTTAATTAAACAAATATGCGACTGAAAGCAGCTATTGCTAAAATGGAAAACTTTGCTTTTGAAAAAAATGAATTTCAAGAATGGAGGATCATAGAAGTAATGAACATGTGCACAATCACGTGATTATTCACCTGGATCTGCAATTATTTCATGTATCATTGTAACATATTCTTTTAGCATTCATAAGTGGAATACACACTAAAAGAGACATCCTATAATATACCTTTGCAACTAAATATTTTAACTTCAATTGAATCACTTCATAATTTAAGATCAAGTGTTGCAACTCACATATTATACTAAAGTAAGAACTCGGATCGACGAATATGAAACAGCAATAAAAAAAACTATATACTAGTAAACAGGCAGCTTCAAACTTGATTAATGGAACGAGACAAGATTGAAACTTGATTAGTGAAAAGAGTTCACTTACCAAATTAGAGGGTGAGACTAGTGTTGTAGTGTTCATAGAATGCCGTGCAACAGATAGATTCCTCGGAGGTTTACCATTCGAGGATTTCCTCAAATCATCTATACCATCTTTCTCAGCAGCAGCCACATTATCATCACTATTATAACCACCTTCTACGGTAGTAAACAGAGGCGAAAAATCAGTCCCGGCAGCCATGTTGCTTCCGAAAACATCAACTTATGTTCCTTACACAATATAAATGACTAAAAAGATCCCTGTCTGATAAAAATGCAAGTACACCAGATAAAGTTCGAACCCTCAAACCTCAGATTTCCCAATCCCCACGTGTGTTGTAACTCGAATGAGTAAACTAAAAGAAGCTCCAAGAGAATTGCCAAAGGAACCTTAATATTAATCAAGTTCAGTTCTTTGCAGAGGCTAAAGATACAAGCTAAATAAAAAAAAGACCCACAAATCTTGTATTACGACACTATGAAAATCCAATCAACTTCAAGATCAGACCTTTCAAATATATCCAAAACCTAGATCAGAATTCAAAAATTTCACCAAATTCTACCAATTCGTAGAAGAGAATTCCCCTAAAAAAAATAACTTACTTAAGCTACAGGAATTTGATCAAACCAACTCCAGGAACCAAAAAAATAAACTCTTAATAAAAAATCTAACAAACCACAGAATTATAAAAATCCAATCAACAAAAATAAAATATAAATTATAATATTAACCAAAAAATATACAGATAATTCTCATAGATTTCTTTTTCCCTCTTTCTGTTGCTCTCCTCGGCCAGTCTAGAAATCCCAGAAACAAAAAAGGAGAACAATATAATTTGAGAAGAAGATAAAATGAAGAAGTTCAGAAATAAAAAATAAAGGTGGATGCTTTTGTTTTTTCAATGCAGTTGGTGACCGGCGACTACAGGTAACCAGCACTATTTTTGCAACGTGGCGTAAAATGATTAGTTAATGTGTGAGTAACCGGATACTCTGGCAAGTGCATCCCAACCGTTGGATCGTGTAATTCGGCAATGGACGGTTGATAGATAGCGGAACCGGTTTGCTTTATCTATTGGGGATGGGGAGGTCCGTTGACGGCGGTTGGGACAATACGATAGATTCTAGATAGACACGTGGCATGTTTTCATTGGATAATGGTGGCTTCCCTTTTTTTTTTTTTTTTTGTGGCTAAGGTAAAGCAGTTTTCTCGACTTTTTTCCTCACTCACTGAAAGTTGGAGAAATTTGAGAATAATTGAGAAGAGTTTCTCCATCAGAATGGTGGGCTTGATATGGGCCGTTGGATTCGAAATTGGATGGTGATGAAAGAGTCAAGAAATATAAAGAAACCAGTATGCCCATTGGCCAGTGCATCAAAAACTTCTAATATTCTTGTAATTTACAAAAATGCTAAACAAACAGGGATTAAAAATAGGCCCAAAAAATGATAATTTGGTAGCTTGTGATTGAGTGTTTTTATGTGTCTTTTTCTCAATTTCCAATGAAAACCTGTCAAGTGAAAAAAAATCGTCATTGACTCTGATTGCATAGTATGATTGTATAATTTATAGGAGTCTCAGGAGAGCTAGATTTGTAATCTTAGATTATACAAAATGATTGGACAATTGAAAATAGAATATTTGGCACAACACGTATGTAATTTTATTTTATTTTTCATTGTCCACATCATCTCTATCATTTCACTTTTGACATTTGGACCTCAGATCACCTTTCATCGTGCAAAATGTCCTTGTCACCTGATTCCATCCATTTGATGAAGTGTACTCAGACGTTTTTGGTAAGGACATTTTCGTCCATTAGTGAAAGACGCAATGCAAATGTTAGCCCTAGAATACACAAGATCTAAGATAAGAATTGTGGAAATCAGAACAAAGATGTGTTTGTGCTTGATAGTTGCTATGTCATTACTTCACCGATCTCCTGGCATATTAATGTTATGGACTATGGTGGTAACATTTACAAAAAGAGGTCTACCTTAGGCTTAAGACATATTCACCATCCATTTCCCTCCATTACAAGTCCATAGTCATAGGTCTCAACCCTTGGGTTTCACCTTTCTACAACAAAATGCCAAGAAGACCAAAAAAGAATATGAAAAAATGAACTGAAAATAAGATGAAAGTGTAGTGAAACAAAAGGACTTGCAATAGTGCACTACCACTTGTTGGTCTCCACCCTCTGATTCCACAATTTTACACCCAAAAAAATAAAAAACGAGGCAAATGAATAGCAACAACAAGCGAAAATTAAGAAATGCGTGAAAATCTTCAAGTAATGCTACATCATCAACAACCAATTTAAGGGAAGGTAGAAACAGACTGACAATGAGGTGCATAAAATGTGGTGCAGAAGGGAACAACAAAAGGACTGTTGGGAAAAATGGATGATTTGTATGTAGATATTTATTAATTAACATAATCAATTAAATAACATAAACGTAATTCAACAATAATATAAACATAAGAAGAGAAGAGTTAGAAATGCAAGTCTTAGGGAGTCACGTCAAGGATACTATCTTAAAGCCGTATTGCCTCTCCTTTATGCAGGTACCTAGGGATGTAAACGAGCTGGGCCGAGCCGGCTCGCGAGCCTAAAGTTTCGGCTCGGGCTCGGCCCAGTTAAAATGACCGAGCTTTTTTGCAGGCTCGAGCCTTTTGCTCGGCCAAAAAAAATAGGCTAGCTCGGGCTTTTTACGGGCCGAGCCGGGCGGCTCGTTTTCTCCACTTTTTTATTTATTTATTTATAATATTAGTCTTCTAATCTGCTGCCTTTTAAGGCTTCATTTGATTTTTTTTTTTAATCTTGCGAGCTCACGGGCCGGCTCGGGCAAAGCCCGTGTCCCCAAAATGGGGCTCGGCCCGAGCCTAGGCTCGGGTCTACCGAACCTCGAGCCGAGCCACGGCGGGCCCGATTCGGCGGGCCCGATTGCCATCTCTACAGGTACCTTTGGTATTACACGGCTCTAAGATAAAATCCATGTGGCTTACAGTCGAGTTTCCTTCAATGAATATGACCATAGAAAGCTAAGTGAATGAATATTTATCGAGTTGCCAAAAGTATAAAAATATAGTATGAATTGTATAAAATATAATCCTTCAACTTGTCCTTTCATAGTTCTATCTTTCAATGAAATATCACCTTATTTTATAGGTGAATATCAACCCCCACAATTAAACCATAAAAATATAAGTTACCATATGAATTATGATGTTTTTAACTTGTTTTAGAACTTTAAAAAAAAAAATCAAGTGGTTTTAATATTGAAAGGTTAAAACATTATTTTATATTACAACAATTCCCCACAAGTTTTAAATTTTGAAAATAGATAAATATTTATATAGTATAATAGTGGCAACCTAATACTGTACAATATGTGTACGTGTCTTCTGGACTTGAACCTCGCTTAGAGATAACAATTCCCATCTGAGGGAGCCATAATGGATTAGGCCTTGAACTAAGTCCATTTGGCCATCAAGTGGTTTTAATATTGAAAGGTTAAAACATTATTTTATATTACAACAATTCCCCACAAGTTTTAAATTTTGAAAATAGATAAATATTTATATAGTATAATAGTGGCAACATAATACTGTACAATATGTGTACGTGTCTTTTGGACTTGAACCTCGCTTAGAGATAACAATTCCCATCTGAGGGAGCCATAATGGATTAGGCCTTGAACTAAGTCCATTTGGCCAAATTTTAATTGTTTCACATATAGTATCGATTTAGACTTTAGACCATAGCGAGTAGTGCTGTTATTGGCCACGTGATCTCAGTGGCGGATTTAGACCATGGCCAGCCAGGATGGCCGTCGGAGAGAAATTTTTTTGCTGATAATAAATAGATTTCTTAGATTATATATTTGACAATTCATATTAACAACAAATATCTCTGACAGCTCAACTAGCTAGGCCTTTCACTATTGAATTGGAGGTTCTGTGTTCGAAACTTTTCAAGAGCAATAATATTTTTTATAATTTTCATATTTCAACAATTTTTACCAAAACAAATGTAAGGAAGGTGATTCGAACATGCTACCTTCCTTAAGCACATTAACTACTTTACCATCATGACACTTGTTGATTTTTAGCACATAACGTAACAAAATAATATATGTTCAATTTTATTGGTTTAATGTAAATATAAATATTTTAACGGTGCTTTGTCCCTCTTCTTGATTTTCTTTTTCTTTTATTTTCTTTTTCCCCCTAATCAATTGATTTGAGAGTTTGGTTAATTAATGGTAGATGAATTTGTAGGAAAATTGACCTTAATGTTATAAGGAATTTTGTCAACAAAACTTATTTAATTAATAAAAGGTTCAACTTTTCGTTAATAAAAAATCGATTGTGAAAAAGTGGAATCATACAAAGCACATAAAATCGATATAAGCACATAAATAATTTCAATTTTGTAAATATAATAATGCTTATTTAATTAACTTTAATTGTAAACTGAATATTGACATTTTGTTAATATATATTGCCTATTTAATTGAAAATTCAATTAGGGCATTTTGCAGATTATGAAACGAATTTTCATTCAAAATGAAAGTTCGTACCTAGTTCTAGTTCGAATGGTGTATCTAGTTCTTCTAATTCTAATTCATACATTTTTTTGAATATTATTTAATTAAATATTAATAAACAATCTCGCTATCATGGACGTTAGCCGTTGATAGTAAGCTTTCAACGCTCGCGGTCCATCAAAGCTGAACTCGATCCCTGGATTCGCCCCTTTGCATTCTAATCTTGATTCTAGTAAGAATATCTAGGGAATAGCCTAATCCCATAGCCATACCTCATGACAACTATTACATAGGCGAGCCCTCCAACGGTGCGTGTAACCAAGACCTCGCAAGAATTCTTGCCTCAATACTCATTTAGGGTTAAACCCTTCCTAACATCATATTATTATTAACACTATATCACCATAGGTATGAGCACAAATAAAATAATGCTATTACAAGTCACGTGGTACGGGTTGTTTTTGCCATATTGAATCTTTTTCATGGGATCTCCAATGACAAAAGTTGGGTTACTCTTGAAGGTGATTCCCTTGGGGCTTAAACCCATCCTCTTTGATTATTTATTATATCCATTACGGACTATAGTTTATTTTATATCTCTCTTGGACAATAATTTGGTACCATCAATTTACAAAGCTCTTATTCTTTGCTTGCACTTTTATGCATCTACAAAATCTTTTAAGAAATTTTCAAAATATAATTAGATAAATACATGAAAATTTTTAATATTGACTTTAGTAACACATTTGGGCATGTGCATCAATTGAGCTCTTGTATTTCACCTGCAAATCTACAATATAACTTTTTAATACATTTCAAGAGTCAGATTACAAATAATGATAACATATAAGATGTTTTTATTTGAAATTTTAAACACCCAAACATTTCAAAGATATTCAGCTTGTGGAACTCAATTTTCATGGCAAAAGTTTTTTCGAGATGTCCTTTATATGAGTATGATCTAAACATAGGAAATACATGCACTTTCTCCTGCCAAAATGTCCTACATACACATGCACTAGCAAAATATTGTTGCTAATCTTCTAACTTCTCCAAGATATGCTAGGAACTTAGGGATGTCCTGACAATTTTTCTTAAGTACACACTAGTACTAAGTACTAACAAAAGGATTTCTTTGGGATCCAATTGTAATTGTAAAGAAAATTGGTTAACTATATAATATGACCAACTGTTTAGATGACAACCATAGCCCTCATATTCAAGCCATCTATAATATGTTTTATTGAAATCCATCAACTGTTATGTTCTATTTTGACAGGATTAAACATGGTGCACATGTCTATTCTAGTAGTTGCAGAATGGACCAAATAATTGATTATATAAAGAATAACTACGAAAGTAGTTGTCCAATTTCACGTAGAAATATAAACACTCTGTTGGTTATAAAGTATAAATCACCATTACATAAATAAGACAAAAGCATACAAAGTTTGATGATCGAGGGTACATCCAATCATAATTATGCTAATGATATCACAATATAAAAATCCCCCAAATTAAAATAATGGATTTAAGCTAAGAAACATACAAAGCCTAGTGATTGAGGGTACATGCAATCACGAATAAGATAAACAATACCAACAATACCATAAATCAAATTCACATTCTGCCTCACAAGATTAAGAACTTGCATAATGTCTTGGGAGGAAAAGAAACATGCCATACAGAAAATTTTGCGAACTAACTTTAAAAACTTAATTGACAATTAAATCTTCATTATGTAAGTTTAAATTATCACTTAAATTTAATTATTATCTTTTAACTTTTTTCACCTAAGTAAACACGACCTCTTTTTTTTATTTTATTTTATAAATAAAGTTATCTTTCCACGTCTAAATATGGGTGAATAAAATTATTTTTGTTGCCAATTACCTATTTGACTCAAAAGAATAAAAGCTCATAATAAAATACATCAAAACAAAAGTACCAATTTTTCCAAATCATCCATTAGCCTATTTTCTTTTGACATTTTTACAAGTCACGTTCAGAAGGCTAAATTTTCACGTGTCTGAAAGAGTTTAATCTCCTATTTTCATCTCAATTCATGCACGTCTTTTATAACACAAATTTTTGTATTCAACACAAATACATGTATCATATCTTTCAATTACATTTCAATTTTAAAACATAACACCTAAATAGGTAGCGCGTTCTTATCAAACAAGAATATACCGACACTCCAAATCACGTTTTCTGCCACTACAAATAATCAAATAAGATCTTAAAAGACATCATAAAAAGAACATACCATTT
>NW_019236075.1:12312-20910 GCF_002742605.1 Olea europaea var. sylvestris
TACACCAAATTTACATCCTCTCACATGGAGAGGAGCTCTGACTTATTGTGCTCGAACTCCCCCTCCATGTAAAGGGGTGTAACCCGAATTTATTATGTGCGGGCTCCTTTCCATGTGAAGGAATATAAACTTGGGTGTACACTATTATATATGTGTAGCATCACTATTATAATAAAAAGTATCGATTGCTTGTTTGATGCCAACATGTATCTAATTTTTGAAGAGGTAAACTCTATATTGATAATTGAATATGAACTATGTATGAATGGAGAAATGAAGATATTTTTCTACTCAAATTGGAATTTGCAACAAATCTAAAGAAATTGAAAACATTCCTAGAAACAAAATTCTGCTAGTTAGACTTCTTAAGGTATAGATTTATGTGTAGAATATAAAAACCAAAATGATTGCAATTCTCCCATTATTTAATTCGAGAAAAATAAAAGGATTCTGTATTTGATATTTTTATATCGTGTTATTTTTTCCCCTTTCTTTTTGTGACAAGTTCCATCATCCATGTGTTTATTATGTTCCTTTTTCTAGCCAGCCCTTTTGAATAATTTATTAGATGTAAACTTTCCTCACAAAATTTCTTCTCATATGTTGATTGAGTGGAAAGACGATCAACGCAAATTACACACAAGAAACATCAAAACAAACTACAAACAAAAAAGAGATGGGAGAGTGGCAGCGTAATACCATTCATTGGGAACGAAAACATGTCAGTTTAATTCAATATAGGGCTAAAACTCACCAAGATATAGCATTGAACAAAATCATCATATTATTTAATTGTTTTAAAGTCTTGTTGAAACTTTAAAACTAAAAAACTTAAATTCTTTTATTGTCAAGATCCTCCATGTTAAATCATCAAAAGAATTATTAAATGCGGAAAATACCTTAATTCATTGAGAACGATTCTTTAGTATTGGATCTTGAAACTTGAGTTATAATCTATTCATGCTTGGCTTCTTCATTTTTAATCTTGAATATTGCATCTTTTGATTCTTGAATTCTTATTTTTGACTTCGGCTTCTTGCTCCATAATCTTGATTCTTTAATTTCTTCTTCTTGATTCTTGATTATTGACCTTAACTGTGGATTTTAGATTTTCCCTTTAATATTTTCTCTTAATATTCTCGTGTTGATGGGATGCCACAAAGAATTAGAATCATATATGAATTGGAGACCATAACTCTATATATATTCATAAGTATTTTGCCCATCATAAAATACAACCATAATGGATATGATCTCTACACATAATCCGACCCATACTTTATCTAGATGCCCTAACTTAACAGCTCAATTCTTTATTAGATCAATTTAATTTTGGGCTTAACTTAAGATAGTCATATATATAATTAATTACATATGTAGGTCCACATAATAAATTAAAAAATCCAACAATCTCCGACTTGTGCCACATATGTTACCTTATAAATGTGTATAACCTTATGACGTCAAAACTTTTGCTATCATGACCAAAAACATCTCCAAACGATCTTGTTCATTGATTATATCAATATAGGGTCAAAGCGGTCTTCGTTATAAGTATTATAATTAAACCCATCAATGCTCACACATATCAATACAAACAAATGACATAGATCACGTGTGAATGTGTGGTATGAAAATTACATGTAACGAGATCCAAATATGCCTTCCAACTGGTTCTACCTTATTCTTTAATGAGATCAACCATAAACTTTCATCAAAGTGAAACTAAACTAAATACAAACTAAATACAAAATAAACTACATATAGATGAATAAAATATATGTGTCTAAAATAGATAACATCCAAATATAAACTCCCACTAAAGTGACATATCATCAAAAGATGAAACACTCATGTGAGCAGTCTGCTCATGAAAAACATTGAGTGATTGCTTCTTAAGAAANTAAAGTGACATATCATCAAAAGATGAAACACTCATGTGAGCAGTCTGCTCATGAAAAACATTGAGTGATTGCTTCTTAAGAAACAGATTTGTAATTATAGTGTTTGTCCTAATATGTTCTATAAAAATTTGAACACTCCGAATTCTTTCCTTGACAATCAAGGGCTTAATGTTTATAAACATTGACATCGTCTAGCTTTTATTGGAATACAAGACTGCTATTGTCAAGGAATAACTTATGCGGTCTTTCAATTACATCTAAAATATACAACTCAGTGACAAAATTTCACAGTCATATTCCATCATCAAAATTAGGATATCCAATGATCTCCAATTGGTCTGACTTCCAAAATTCGATCATATAATTCTTAGTTCTCTGTAAATACCGAATAAGCTAGTTGATTGCTTTTCAAATATCCATCACAAAGTTACTTAAATATTAGCCTAGCATTCAAACAGTGAATGTCATATGTAGATGTATACAGAACTTAACATATGTTAAAACTCTCAACTGCTATAGCACAGAGAATATTCTATATTTCATTTCTTTAAGTTTATCATTGGGTATTGATTGAGACTCAACTCATCTCCATTAGCAATAGGGATATCATCTAGTCTACAATCCTACATTCCAAATCTCTTAAGAACCTTTTTCATATAGCTATTTTGTAATAATTCAAAAATACACCGAGAATGATCCCACTGTATCTGTATCATTAATACAAATGAGACGTCATCAAGATCTTTCATTTCAAGATTCCATGACAGAAATATCTTGGTTTCATACAATAAGCATATATCATCGCAGGGATGTAGTATGTCATCAACATAAAATACCGAGAAAATATGCTTACTCCTATTGAACTTGTGGTATACACAATCATCAAACATATTTACTTCAGAATCAAACGAGATAATTATTTGATGAAATTTGTAATACCATTGACGGAAAGCCTACTTAGGCTCATAGATGTATTTCTTTAATTTGTAAACCATCTGACGTAGCTCAAGATCAAAATGTGTCACAAGTACCATGATAATCCAAAAAGATTCTTTCATAGAAACCAGAGAGAGAGTTTCTTTAAAATCAATGCTTTTATTTTGAGTAAAGTCATTTACAACAAGATGAACCTTATATCTCAACATATCACCCCTCGAATCTCTCTTGGTTTTAAATATCAATTTACAAACCAATGGGTTTCACACCTTCAAGCAATGGGATGAGTTTCCAAATGTTATTATCGCTTATGAGCTTTATCTCTTTATTTATGGTATCAATACACTCTTGAGAATTATTCCTTTGCATTGTTTGATGAAAGTTAATTGATCAGATCTTTTTTCCCCAAATCCATTAACATTCTTATTTTCTTGGAGAAAGACTATAAAATCATCCAAATTGCCTCTCTCTTTTCTTTAGTGGATTTCCTTAATGGCATTTGTTCTTAATGTTGTTGAGTTTGTCATTTTGAAACAATCTCTTAATTGCGCATAGGAGATTTTTTAATATTGTATTGATCTGAAATTGTTTCTTGAATAAAGTTTGGAGCAATAATTTCTCTTGGTCCCAATCATTTGCAATTGTAACAGAAGAGATATACACGTATCCTTCCTCGAAAACAAAATCCTTATCCTTATAACCTTATCTCTCCCCGTAAACTCTACATTCTCAAAGAATTGGATATTTCCCGTTTCGAAAACTAACTTAATAGTGGGATCTTTAAAATTTGTAACTCCTTGACCTTTCAAAGTAATTAATAAATCAAAAATTGACAATTCTGGAATCCAGTTTATTTTTCAATTGCCAATAAGCCTTGCCTTAATTGGACAACCACATATGTGCAAGTGTTTCAAAATATGCTTCTTGCCTATCTAAAGCTCGTAAAGGGTTTTGACAGTTGCTTTACTTGAAATTTTATCGGGAATTTATACTGCAGTCTTTAGTTCTTTAACTTAGAGAGATTCAGGTATACTATGGGATGATTCCACATTCCTTTAAGAATTTAGCAAAAGGTTTGGACTCATATCCTTCATAATATTCACCACTATGGTAAGATTTGACTTGTTTAATTTTTTTACTGAGTTGATTTTCAACATTAGTTTTATAAGCCTTGAACTTGTCCAATAATTGAGATTTCTCATGAATGGTAGTCATAGCAAGAATAATCGTCCATGAATGTAATATATGACTGTTGACCGCTCTAAAAAGTCAAAGGATATGATCCACAGATATCCGTATGAGTTAGTTCTAAAATGTTCGAAGTTCTATTGACACTTAATCTCCTTATATTTGTTTGTTTCCCCTTAATGTAATTAAAACAAATACTTAAGTCTGAAAAATCGAGTGGATCAATAATTCATTATGACACAATTTCTTCGTTTTTATTTAAGATATGTGACTTGATCACTTGTGCCACAAGGAAATGAAGTTCTTACTAGTTAATGTATATTTAGTATCACGTGAATTCACATATAAGGTTTCTTTATAAAAGGTCATTGAATTAAGCAAGTATATGTTATTGTAACCAGATAAAGAGCTAGTGCCCACAACATTTGAATTAAGAAAGAGACAAAACTTACTATTTTTGAATGAACAAAAGTAGTCGAATTTGTCCAAATAGAAATAGAACCAAAATACATTTTAAAAAACAGCACCGCAAATGTCTTTTTCAAATCTAAATAATAACCAGTCTTTAATAACCTAAAAGTTCTTATAGCCTCAACTTTAACTGATTTGCTAATGCTTACACAAATGAATCTTTCAGCATCAATTCAAACAAGCCCACATAGACAGGCTTATTTGAATAGTTACACCGAAATTTATCCACTAGGTGTGTCTGGGTATTGAAACTAAATTAACCTTTGAATAAACTAACTTGAGAAGTGTACTTTATTTTACACACCAAGCGTGTTATTTAGTACAATCTTTTTAACGTGTTCCAGATTTTTTCAAAAGCAATAGTTAGATGATTTATCTTTTTCAGGCTTTTGCTGTTTCATTTCAACCGAACCAGATGCAGCTTTCTTATTCTTTAACTTGTCATTAGAGGTATTTATCAAGTGAATAATATCAATTTTATCTTGCTTTAGTCTTGTCATTTCTTGCACACAATATGGAATGAGCTCATTCAGAGCCCACTTCCTAGTTTTTGACAATTGTAAATAACTTTAAATTGACTAAATTGTGCAGTAGAAGTTATAACCAAATGCACGAGCAAGTCATGAAACAGCTCAACATTTAGACCCTTTAATTTTGAAGTAAGATGAGATATCTTAATAATGTATTCCCTTATTTTTTCTTTACCCTTATACTTTAGAGAAACTAAGTTCGCTAAAAGCGAGCTAGTTGCGAACTTAGTTTCGGCCTTATTACCTTTTGCAACACGTTTTTCAATATTTTCAAGAACTTTTTGGTAGTAGTTATCTTATATGACCCAATGCCCTTGAATGTTGCTTAAATTCCACGCTTCATGATCATAAGACTCATGCAATTTGAATGATCCCACCAATCTGAGTTTCATTTTATTAGCGGAATTCTTAGTGGTGAATTGTTTAGTCCTTATGCGATGTCTAGATCCATGCTGTTAAGAATGATACAAGCGCTCTCTTTCCACCCCTTAAACTTGGTTCAAGTATAGGAATTTAATTGATTAGTTAGCAGATATAGTAGAAATAGATGGATTAACCGAATAGAGAATTTAAACCTAAATAACATATTTACATGGGAATCCATATTAGACGGTCAATAATTTTAAATAATGGTGGGCTCCATCACAAGAGACCCAGTACAACATTGATATTTAGTCTTTGGACAGAAATATCCACTTATAAGTGGTACTCTTGATATAGTAATCAAATATTGATAATAAATTTGGCCAAACAATAAGTCTATCTTTCGATCGACTTAATGTTCACATAATAAAAAACTTTACAATTGTCACATATTTATTACAACAAGTGTGCAAATAATTCGGCCAAATATTAACTTTCCTTTGGGTTGGTCAATACCAGCATGAATTATGTACACACAACATTCATAATATCCCAAATAAATCAATTTTGGCAAGAGGGGTTACTTTGTTAACATGTTGCATCAATTAATCCATTTTATAGAATTAGTAATCGTAGAAATTTTAAATACCAAGATTTGAAATTGATTGCTCCTTAATCCTTATACTTTTTTTTGAAGGATAAAAGCAAGTCGGCTCCCGGAAGTGGGTGCATTAGCACTGCCTATATTGCCCAAGAGTCGCAATTCCTATTTGCTTCCCAAACAAAAAACAATTGCACACGTCACCAAAGAAAAGCCATCATTTATTATCGGCCACCAGTTGATCCAAAACAAATTTGTTTCTAATCATGTATTATGTTATTTATATAAAGTGTGTTTACAAATTTGATTGACAAAATTCATGTCATTGATTTTCAATGATTTAAAAATCTGTTTTTGAAATGATTGGTGTAGATATTACTTTGTCAACGAACTTTGTACATATAACATAACTCTCTAATCATTTAATGTGAGTACTGTAAGTATTATGCCCTAAGTCCAATCAATTTTGGACATAAATACTTTTGATATATAATTAATGCAATTTAATGACAAATCTATTATTTAATTAATAGACAATTAAATAAATAATAGAGTCCGTAAATTTAAATTTTCGTAATTTGTTAATCACAAGGAGTTGTGATTGTGAGATACAAATTACATCTGATTGAATTTTAAATAGTCCGTGGTCGTAACTAATAACGAGATACGGATATCATTATTACGGATAGATCATCACGTGTGGCATTTCTTACTTGTGAAGTAAGTAGCTGATCTCACAAGTTAAAGTATAGTGACACTTAAATGAACACGTGGATGTTTTGTTATAGAACAAAACATTGGAAACCTACCGAGAGATTCCACATGGATAACTATCTGAGTGTTAGTGGTTAATCTCTAACGTTCGATAGTGGAATTAGTCCTTTGACTTGAAGTCGTCATGATACCTTATATGAGGACAGTCATACTTTGGCGTTGTTGGATGTTGTTTTACAAAGGGCCNCAACTTTGATCAGATCAAAATAATATTTCACGTCGTTAGGCATCGTGATCAGGAACCTGATGAGTTGCACACAAAAGAGAATCGGAAGATTGCAATTTGTCAATTAATTAATTTAACAATCGTTGGATGAATTAATTAATCGGATTGGTTATTTATAAGCCCGAATTACTTAATTCACGGAAATGGATTAATTAAATATTGGACCGGACCGGGCCAGGCCCATTTGGACTTATATAAATAGATGACTAGGATTTTCAATTCATATGGTTTTTCTCATAATCATTCTTGCTAGCATAAGAGGAGAAAACCCTGGTAGCTGCAATCTTATTCTCTGTGTGGATCACTGTTGGAGGCTGGACAATTGGACAGCTGTGGGTGATGAATCAAGATTGATGGAACGAAAAGAAAAGTAAAAGGATTGCAGAATTATTAAAAGGTACAATCCTTATTACGATTTCTATCTAAATACAAAGAGATTCTCAGTAGGAATCAAAATAATTTTAATTTTCGCTGTGCATATATAAGTAGATTCCCAACAGTGGTATCAGAATTTACTTTGTGTTTGTTAGAAATTGTTTAATATGTTTGAACAATCAAACGTTGATTGTTATAATTTTTCATGGATCTAGCAATTAAGAAGAATTATTTATTTATTTATTAAAATCTGGTTCTGATTTGAAAAAAAAAATTTGGTGGTGGCGACATGGCGGGCCGCTCGAGACGCGGCGTGCTGCTGCACATGCAGCAACGGCTGATGCTGCCGCTGTTGAAGCAGCATGGAGACGCTGCTACAGCAGCGCCTCTTTCAGGCGGCTGGCGGGACTTGCTTGGTATATGCCGACAGCGGAGGACCAAAAAAAAAAAAAATTGAATTCTCTAGGGTTTCTCAATCGGGTGGAGACGAGGGCCTCAACTGCAATTTAGGAAATTGCGCGCCCTTGGTTGCAATTATGGAAGGAAGGGTCCTATTGTAATTTTGAAATGAGGACCTATTCTGCCATTTGCGAATTTGGAAGGTCTTGCTCGTAATTTTTCAAAAAGGATTTGGATTGCAATTTTGAAAAGTGTTTTAAAATTGAAGTTAATTGGGTTTGACCCATATTTATTAATTTGGCCCAAAGTAAAGTTTTATTTAAAATTGACGACTTCCATATTTTTGTTAAAATTGGTTTTTAACTTAAATGTTAAACTTTGATCCCAATTGAATTTTATTTTATTTAGGAGTGTTATCGTAGTTTAAAATATTGATTCAATTTAAATTAGAGTTGGACTCTAATTTGGGACTTAATTAAAATTCGATTTTAATTAATTTTTCACCCGAAAATATTCTTGAAGTTAGAATTAGATTTTAATTTGATATTTAATTAAAATTTGATTTTAATTAAATTGTCCCGCCCTAAAATTTCATTTGAGATTAGAGTTAGACTCTAATTTGGTGTTTTATTAAAATTTGATTTTAATTAAACAGATTAGCCCTAATATCTTATTTAATTAAAATTTGATTTTAATTGAAATAAGTACGCCCTATAATCTTAGAATTAGAGTTTGACTCTAATTTTGTTATTTGATTAAAATTTGATTTTAATTAAATTCAACCGCCTTGAGTTTTGAAATTAGAGTTGGACTCTAATTTGATATTTAATT
>NW_019236075.1:22527-30774 GCF_002742605.1 Olea europaea var. sylvestris
GAATGCACAATTATTGAGTTGCTTAACATGCTTAAGACTGTTAAACCCAACATCGAAGTTAGTAGTGGGCAAACCATTGATTCCTCTAAAGATGTTAAGAGGAAGTGTTAAGGGACTTTGTGAAAGCGTCCAATATGGTTAAGACCGTCAAAGCGAAGGACAATACCAAATCTAATGACCATTGGTTTCATTATAGAATGAACGGTCATTGGAAGGAATATTGCGTGACTTACGTCTACGAGTTTCTTAGGTATTTGATACCAGATGTAAATCCCATATTTATACAAATATGGAGAAACTAAAAAGAAGTAGACCACTGCGAAAGGGAGAAGTTGACATACACGTTGGAGATGAGCAAAGGTTTCTGCATTGCCTGTATGAATATACTTCTTGCCATTGCCTTTTGGTTTAGTATTGGAATTAAAGAAACGTCGCTTTAAAATGATTTTCATGTTCCGACACGAACTATTTTAATGTTAAGGACAATAGTTGTTCTTGTTTATTTTGATAAAGATCCTAATGGCTATGGTAAATTACAAAACGACGTTTATATTCTTTAATACTAAAGATTCTATAATGAGTATAGAAATTATAAGGTATAAATGCGATAATCTAATTATTACCGAAATTTGGCGTGACAGACTTTGTCATATAGATGAAATGCAATTCCAAAGTTACATAAAGATGTATACTCGGGATTAATTGATTTTGACAAGTACAAATTATGCATGTTTGACAGAACGACCATATCTTCTTTTACTTGAAAAGAAGAAAGGTCAGCATAATTACTGGTCTAATGCATAATGATGCATATGGACTCGTGTCAATTAATGTCAGGTAATGTTTCTCTTATTTCATTAATGATCATGTATACTTGATGAAAACTCAAACTTGAAACTCTTGAAAAGTTTAAGGGATTCGAACTAGAAGTAGAGAAACAAATAGGTAAAGATACCCTCACATTAAGATTCGATCAAGTAAGAGTATTTTAAAGATAAAATTTAAATTATCTAAGAGAGAATTAGATTCTCTTGCAGTGGACTCCTCCACATACACTACAGCATAGTGGTGTATCTAAAAGAAGGAATCGTTAACTATTAGATATAATGCGATTAATAACAAGCCATGCAAATCTTCCAAAATTGTTTTGGGGTCATGCATTGATTGCAGTGTGCAACACGTTAAATCATGTCCCATCTAAATTGGTTAACAGAACTCCATACGAGTTATGGAAAAGTAATAATCCCAATTTATCTTATATGAAAGTTTTGGGTCATAATGCTTATTTGAAGCGCCTCAAATCGGATAAGTTTGACACTAAATCTGATAAATATGTATTTATAGGGATATTCAAAACAGACATTTGAATATAAATTCTTTTATCAAGAAGAAAGTTTTCGTCTCACAATATATCATCTTCTTAGAGAAAATGTTTACTCTAGGGGAGGACAGTGGGAGTAAAATAGAACTTGAAAGAGTTCAAAAGTCCACAGATATAGTTAACCAAGTAGATAAATCTGAGTTTGATCCCATATCTGATATGGGACATACTCTTGATCAAGAAGTAAAGACTTTTGAGGACATGTCAGCTCTATGTGAATCTAATATGATCATTCGACCTTCAAGAAGGTGCGAATCCATGATTACTAATCATGTATTACTGATCGAGGATAATGAATCTGCTAGTTGCATCAAAATAAAGTCAAGTATTGACTTAAAAGAGACAGCAAGAAGTCATGAAACTCGAGATGAACTTGACGTATGTGAACAAGGTTTGGACCTTGGTCAAGCCTCCTGATGGAATAAAACCCATAAGTTTTTGTAAATAGTTTACAAAGAAAAGGTTGATACGGATGGGAATATCCATATATACAAAGAAAGGTTAGAAACAAATGTTAAGTGTTGACCTTGGTGAAACCTTTCTCCTGTAGCCTTGCTTAAGTTCATTCGGGTTTTTGTTTGCAACAGTTGCATATCGTGACTATATGTTAAGAGAAGTCTCTATGGAGCAGAAATCTTTGATTTGATGAAAAAGTCAAAGTGTTTGATTTTATCAAATTTGAAGACGAATTGTGTGTTTACAAGAAGATAGTAGAAGCATTGTCATTTTCCTAACATTATAGAAAACGACATCCCAATTTTTCAATCGTTGAAATAATAGTTGTTAAAGGATTTATTCATGAATGATATGGGAGAAGCAACTTGATCTATAAAGGTAGATCTAGAAAATTGCTAACTCATTCCAATTTACATAGATGAAATCTTGAGAATATTTCATAGGAGAAACTGGTTTACTTTTAAGCGATATTTTGGAAAGGTTCTAAACGTGAAGCGACCGTTGATTCAATAGTAGAAACTTAATACATGATTACTTCAGAAGTAGCAAAGAATTGCAATCTGGATCATGATGTTCATAAATAAACTTGGAGTAATTCCTGATATTGTTGATCACATGCCATTGTACTGTGATAACAATAGAGCCATTGCGAAAGGGAAGGAACTAAGGTCTCATTAATGATCCAAATATGTATTAATGCGGTATAATATCATCAGAGAGATAATACATAGAAATGATGTAAAGAGAAGAACAAATTCCCACATTTAACGATATTGCAGATCCACTGACAAAGAGTTGTCGTAGCATAAACATGATCGTCATGTAAACTTATGATATTGGATGCATAAGTGATTGGATCTAGTGCAAGTAGGAGTTTGTAAGTATTATGCCCTAGGTTCAATAAATTTTGGACATAAATACTTTTGATATATAATTAATGTAATTTAATGGCAGATCAATTATTTAATTAATAGACAATTAAATAAATAATAGAGTCCGTAGATTCAAATTTTCGTAATTTGTGAATCACAAGGAGTTGTGATTGTGAGATATAAATTACATCTGATTGAATCTTAAATCGTCTGTGGTCGTAAGTAATAACGATATACGAATATCATTATTACAGATAGACCATCACGTGTGACATTTCTTACTTGTGAAGTAAGTAGCTGATCTCACAAGTTAAAGTGTAGTGACACTTAAATAAACACGTGAATGTTTTGTTATAGAACAAAACATTGGAGACCTGCCGAGAGATTCCACATGGATAACTATCTGAGTGTCAGTGGTTAATCTCTAACGTTCGATAGTGAAATTTGTCCTTTGACTTGAAGTCGTCATGATACCTTATATGAGGACAGTCATACTTTGGTGTTGTTGGACGTTGCTTTGTAAAGGGCCTCTAATACGACATTGTTCGGGAATCGTATGAAGGTTGTAATTGACCAATAAAGGATTCGTCACTCTTAGATAGTAGGAAATTATGATCTGCGTTTCATTCAATTAAGTCGATGATGAAATCCTTGGCCAAGGTTACTCATAAGTCGAAAAGGAATTTTCGACTTATATTGACTTAATAGTGGAGTGAAAGATATGATCGATAATCGAGATTGACACACTTCCATATCTCGTAATTGATCGGATCATATTAATGAAGGGATTATAGTTTCACGGTAAACGAACGAGTTTGATTTTGTCATACCACGTGACATTTCCTGTCACATGTATTGCCCTGACACATTGCTAGATATCAATCTGGGACGGCGAGTTTGAATTGACGATAACTTAAAAGGGTGTTTAAATTTATCAATTTTGATCAGATTAAAATAATATTTCACGTCGTTAGGCATCGTTATCGGGAACCTAATGGGTCGCACACAAAAGAGAATTGAAAAATTGAAATTTGTCAATTAATTAATTTAGCAATTGTTGGACGAATTAATTAATTGAGTTGGTTATTTATAGGCCCGAATTAATTAATTGGATTGATTAATTCATGGACCGAATTTAATTAAATGGATTAATTAAATATTGGACCGGACCGGGCCAGGCCCGTTTGGATTTATATAAATACATGACTAGGATTTTCAATTCATATGGTTTTTCTCATAATCATTCTTGCTAGCATAAGAGGAGAAAACCCTGGTAGCTGCAATCTTATCCTCTGTGTAGATCATTGTTGGAGGCTGGACAATTGGACAGCTGTGGGTAGCGAATCAAGATTGATGGAACGAAAAGAAAAGTAAGAGGATTGCAGAATTATTCAAAGGTACAATCCTTATCACGAATCTATCTAAACACAAAGAGATCCTCGGTGGGAATCGAAATAATTTTAATTTTTCGCTGTGTATGTATAAGTAGATTCCTAACAAGTACATGGCATGGGTCCCGCAATTAAATCTTTATATGAGATTCAACTATATCACCAGAATTAAAATCAGAGACTTTGTAATACCAAAAGCAAGAAATATGGGTTAAGCTTCCTCAATCGATTCTCATATTAATTAAAACTCCAGAATAAAATATCAAATTTTTGAAGCTTGCATCCCACCCAAAAAAGATAAATTATAACTGTACTCAAATTCAACAACTAATTTACAAAACTGTCAAATTTGAAATCACCCAAAAAATCCATAATTTGAAATCTATGGTGTATTTGATTGCATTTATTCTTTATGGAAAAAACAGATGTCCACCCAAATTCCTACTTTGGATGTTTGATTTCTATTTTTTTCAATTGAAAATATTTTCCAACTTATGAAAATTTGCCTAATTTTCCTTATTTTCAAGGAAAATATTTTCTTTAGAGGGAGTATGTTTTTGTTTTTCAAAAAATAAAGAAACTATTTTATTTTTTAGATGATATTTTTCATGCCAATCAAACACACTCTTAATGTTAAAATTCACCCCCAAAGCTTACAAAACCAAAGCATGAATTCCAAACCAATTTTTTTCCCTTTAATCTTAATCATTTAACATGAAGTTGGCTCTGATACTACTTATTGAAACTTTATAAAACTTTAAAACTAAAAAATCTAAATTCTTTTATTATCAAAATTCTCTATGTTACATAACCAAGAGAATTATTACGACCCCGTTTGGTACTGATTATGAGAATCAATTTTTTGACTATTAGCTTGAAAGGTGTGTCCCAATTGTGAGTGAAAATGTCAAAATTATGGCTAACTATGTTAACTAATGGTTAAAAATTAATTTTTTGGCTTGAAAAATCAGAACCAAATGAGGGTTAAATGTGGAAAATATCTTAATTCATTGAGAATGATTATTTATTACTAGATCTTGAAACTTGAACTACAACCTTTGCATATTTGGCTTCTTCACTTTTAATCTGAAATATTTCCTTTTTTTTTTTTTTTTTTATTCTTGAATTTTTGTTTTTGACATTTGCTTCTTACTCCATAATCTCAATCTTTCAATTCCTTCTTTTTTGACTTGTGGTTTTTTTTTTAGTAAGATTAAAAAAAAAAAATTGTCGCTAATTGCCCTAGTCCCAAGAAGGTAAGAACTCCAACCTTCGACCAAATACTTTATACTAGTAGGACCTGCATTATGAGTCAAAGAAAAGTGAAGGTCCTGATTTTGGGACAAAGCCGTATAACGAGAGACTGTATACTCTTGAACTCAGGATTCTTGATAGTTGATCTTGATTGTGGATTTTGAATCTTTCTTTTCAATATATTTTCTCTTAATATTGATGTACTGATGGGATCATGTAAAGAATGAGAATCACATATGAATTGGGAACCATAGCCTTATATATATCTATAATTATTTAACACATCATGAAATACAACTCTTACGAATCTAGTAGTATATTCGACTGACAATTTAAATGCCATGAACTCACAATTCAATTTTTAGACCACAACTCACCAAAGGCGAGCATCACTCATCCTTCACATCGATAAATCATGTATCTCACTCGAGAAACCAACTTGGACCATTCAACTTTTAGACCACGACTCACCAAAGAAATAACCGAGACAAAACATTACGAATGCCATAAGTTTTCTATAACTTGATTTATATCACAAATGTACGATGTTAAGTTTTGTAATATAGTAAAGGAGTTAGAGCGTCGAACCCACTAAGATTGTAATTCAATTTTCACTAAGTACTATAATTATGTAACTTCTGCCTTATCCAGATGAATGAATTTTGGAATCAATAAGTTAAACTAAATTAATACAATGAATGTGGTGACAAACTCAACAATCGATTGCAAGTTAGAAGAATAATAAAGATGAAAAAGCCTAGGGTTGTGATTTCACCTAACTATCAAATATGATTCTCAATTATATAATTATTTCTAATCAATTTTCCAATATTTATAATCAAGAACTCAAATATATTTTTATCCCAAATCTCGAGTGCCTGCTAAAAATTAATTTTAGATTCCAACTTCAATATCTCTATTCCAAATTAAAATCAAGAATTTATCAAAGTTTAGGTTCTTTTATGGAGTAAGCTTTATAGATCATATACTTCTTCTCGAAATCCATAAAATCTATGTTGTGCCAATCTTATGATTACGCCTAAATTCTCCTCTCTCGAGTGTCGAAATTGACTAGCATCTATTCATTCAATCAGTGGCCAATTAATTGAAAGCATTAAAATCATAACACAATTAATCATATGTGGAAAGAAATTAAAAAAAAACTATGACAAAATCAAATCATATCTTCAAATTTTGATTAATCAAACCCTAGAAGAATTATTTAGTTCATGAAAGGAAACATGAAATCTATACAATTCAAAATAAATGACATAAAGAAGAGAATAGAAAAATTAGTTTTTGGGTAGATCTCCAATCTTCTTCCTTGATATTGTTCTTGCCTTCCTTTGATTTCTTGAATCTTGCCCTCTTTTACCCGGTTGAATCCTCTAAATTGTCGGGTTGAATTGTCTCCTAAAATTAGGTTTTTGATCGTGTATTTATAGTGTTTTGGAGACTTGGAAAGAGTTGTAGACGAATTGGACCCGAAAAATAGTTTAAATACTTGAAAACCCTAGTTTCAGCACTGGCGGTGCCTCAGCGTCCATCACCGGTGCCGAGTTTACTGGTGAATTTCAACAACATGGGCGCTAAGGCGCCCGGTTCGGGTGGAAAAGACAGTTTGTGCCTCTTTCAGTGTTTTTATCATAACTTTCTCGTCTGATATCCGATTAAGATGATTCAAAGCTTGCTAGAAATTTAACTCAAAAGGCTACAACTTTTCTTCAGAAATAATTCTCCAATTCGATCGCTTGCTACGTCAAAAGTGGATCTCAATATGAGACTAAAACTTCGAAACATAACTTTTTCGGTTGGAAATTGATTTGTGGTCATATTTTTACTAAATTTGATTCCTTTGACATCTTTCTTCATCCAATTGACTCTTAGCATTCTCGGATCTTCATTACGAGGTTTGACACAATTTTTGATTTTTTTGCATTTTAGTCCCCAAATTTTAGATCTCTTACAATTTGGCCTTTTTCTCCAATTTTGCCAGCTTTTGTTTAATTCCTCCAATTTCATTAATCTATGTCACAATATCTAAACACACATTAAAACGTTCTAAAACACTCTAAGAGTGTGTTTGATTGACATGAAAAATATCACCTAGAAAAGAAAATATTTTCCTTCTTTTGAGGAAAACAAAAACAACCTCCACCCAAGAAAAATATTTTCCTTGAAAGCAAGGAAAATTAGGCATATTTTCAAAAGTTGAAAAATGTTTTCCATGAAAAAAATAGCAATCAGACACTTCAAGTTAGAATTTGAGTGAAAAATTGATATTTTTTATGAAAAATAAATATAATCAAATACACACTAAAGGATAACAAAATAATAAATTAAGTGACATAAATATCATAAGTGTGGAGCACTCATCAACAAACTATAAATATGTTTAGAAAGTTATAACGGGATATATAACAAGAAATAGGCAGTTGTCAGAGAAATAATGACTCTTTCGTCACAACAGAGATCCAGTGAAACTCTATTTTGTAAAAACCCTGGCAGAAGAAAAAGAAAAAAAAAAGAAAAAAGAAAAAGAAGAAGACTACACTTTCTTGTCATGTCATGAAAAGAAACAATAATCTCTTTTCATGTTCAATAATTACTAAAATCCAACGAAAAATATAGGGAAAATTGCAGCAGCGGTACCAAATTTTTCGTTTATTAGTACACTTTGTCCAAACCTTTATTTTGTGCCAGCGAAAGTCCCAAACCTTTCATAAATATGCAGCCGAAGTCCAGATGGATGGAATCATCCATTTCACCGTTAGTTGACCAAAGAATTGACTTTGACTTCAATTTTGACCATATTAGTAAGGGCAAATTAGTAACTTGCATATTATCCCATTAATTAAATAAGTTAAATAGATAAACCATAAATAAAAAAAAA
>NW_019236075.1:34025-34983 GCF_002742605.1 Olea europaea var. sylvestris
ATTGTTAGCTAATCATTATGTTTACTTGTGACAGTTCTTTGATGGGGTTGTTGGTGACATTGCCATCGTGACAGATCGGAAAAAAAATGTGGACTTTACACAGCCATTTGCTGCATCTGGACTTGTTATATTGGTCCCAGTTATGGAGTTGAATACAGGTGCCTGGTCTTTCTTAAGACCGTTTTCTCCTGCACTATGGGGTGTTACTGCTGCTTTCTTTCTTTTTGTTGGAATGATTGTATGGGTTTTGGAGCACCGTATTAATGATGAGTTCCGCGGTCCTCCAAAGAAGCAACTGATAACCGTTCTATGGTGAGTTCAATCATACAAGACTTTACGTATGTTTATTAAACTACCATCCAGAATAGTAATTGATAACTGTCAAATTTGTTGATCTATTTTCCAAGTTAAATTCTCTTGTACTATAACTAATAAATTTTAGGAAAATGCCAAGCGAATATAATGTTTAACACAAATGATGACACCACACTCACAGTCGAGGTGTGGGTCCCGCGCGAATAAAATAATGCCGACCTCCCATGTGAGTGTATTGTGTCAACCAATGTGTCAAACTTTATGATAGTGTAGCATGGTTGTAAATTTTAATAACCAACTTAATTCTGTGTCCAAGTTAATATCCCTAGTACCCAATTAGTAGAACTTAGTTAGTCTTGAAGTTATGAACTTCAAGAATGGAGTAGAAGACATCTTGATGTCGGATGCTGTTGGAGAATTGTAGGAGAACGGGAAAGAGGAGAGGAGAAGAGAAAAGAAGAGAGGAAGAGGAAGATAGAAATTGGGGAAGAGAAATCAATTTATTTCATTCATTCAGAGTTGCTTTATTACAATGCAAAAGAGCCCTTTATATAGGGTTTGAAATATTCTATTTTAAGAAGAAAAATATCTAATAAAAGCCACTAAATTAATCCTAAATATATTTCTTAAAATACGACTTAAA
>NW_019236075.1:39157-85913 GCF_002742605.1 Olea europaea var. sylvestris
TAAATCTATTAACTTACTTGAAAGTAGTGTAAAAAAATTTATCATATTTGTGAGACGTATTGCTAAGATGTAAAATCCTCCTTGCTAATTTATTCTTAGTTCGACAATTTAAATTGACAATTTGAAATCATGTTTGTTGGTTAATGTTCTTATTTTAATTGAAAATCTCTCTTGATAGTTATTAAATCTATTCCCCTAATGTGACATTTCTATCTCTCGATGAAAGATGCGAATATGATAAACGCATTAAACAAGTTAGAACATCTTTAGACAATCATGTGAAGTATAGATGTATATCTCTATCATCTATCGAACCTCACAATGTTTATTATTTTGTGCTAATGATTGTATTCTCTCTTTCGATAACAACAAAATTTACAAACAATTCAACTAGTGGCCAACTAATTGAAAAGTATTAAAAACGATAATAAACATCTAAACATTCAAACAAATTTAACGTCAATTTAATTATTCAAATTAAAAACTTCATAACAAGGGTTATCATATCCTAGCAATAAAGAAATTAGCCACGCATGATGTCGGAATTAAACAAATAAAGTTTGAACGACATCATCAAGTAATTGAAAAAAGCGTAATTAATTTCCAAAGTAACGTTGCTGTGTTCACGTCTTCGTGTTTGCCTTATCTTCCGTCCAAATTTGTTCGTGTAATTCTCCCTTTTCCTCTCTCTGTCTGCGCGTGTAAATGTATGTGTATATATGTCAGCCAGCACCCTCAATTGTTGTGGTTTTGACTCTCCAAAGCTGCCAATGTTTGTGTAAATAAATATATATTGCAGCCCACTTTTTCCTTATTTTCCTCCCACTGCCGAATTCTCCCAGAAGCTACCCTTTTTTTTTTTTTTTCCTTGTGTTTTTACATAACTAATTCAGTCTCCTTTTTCCAATTCTCACAGCACATGTCTGTCTTCCAAATTTTGTACAGGCAGCAACCTTTTTTTCTTTACTCCAACCACTGCCGTTTTTGTTTCTTAATGTATATATTTCCAGCAGGCAGCTCGTTTTCCCTTCTTCTTTAAATTGTCTGTTCCTTCCTTCCTGTGCGTGTATGTATGTTATCTCCTCTTGGCTGCCTCCAATGTGTGTATAAATATATGAACCAGCCTATTTTTCAATTTTCGCTAGCTGCCGTTTTTTTTCTTCTCTCAAGCAGCTGCCAATTTTTTTACTTTATATTTTTTTTTTTGGTTCGTGTTTACATAAGTGGAAATTACACAAAACCATAGATTAACTATTCAATATTCTAAAATCAGATTGAAAGTTTCATATTTCAAAAATCACAAATTTTATTTTAATCAATTTTGTTATAAAATATTTTTTTTACTAAAATACTCCAATATATACACATTACCAACCCTAATTATATCTATCAACATTTCTTCACTGTCTCTCTCTTAAAAGCCAAGCCACCACCTGTTCTTCACTCTCTCTCTACCCCTCCTCCACCCCACCTTCCCTCATATTGTAATCAAATTCTTCTCTCTCTCTCTCTCTCTCTCTTCCCTCCATCATCAACCCAGCTGCGACGACGAGAAAGAAAGATGGGTACAGAAATTGAACAAATTAAGGATGGATTAAAGAAAGGGGCAGGAATTAGCTTCTCCGACGACTTCATTCCACCGATAGTGTATTTTGGTGGTGGTGGCCCCGTGTTTGTGTTATGTGTTTGGGCTGTGTTGATTGGGGTTGTGGCGGGGGCGATGGTTCAAGCAGTTGCGGGCGATGGTCACAAGTGGTTTTGAGGTGGTTTTTGTGATAATTTATTGAGGTGGTTTATTAGTGGTGGGTGGTGGTGCTATCATTGGTGGTTCTACCCTCGACGGTGTCGCAATTTTTGATTTATTTTTCAGCCGTGGTGGGTGAGGTTTGCGTAAGCAGAGGTGATGGTTGGCGGTATTCCAGTGGGTGGAAAAGGGTGTTTGTGACCAATTATGTTATGATCAGTAAATTGTTAATTTATAATTGGTAAATAATGTGGCCGAATTTGTGATCGTGACTAAATTTATAATATGTGACATAAAATTTGTGACATTGACTTACAATTGATTAAGTTATTATCGAAAAATTAATCATGACCAATTAATCTAAAATTTGCAATGAATATATGAGTTGTGACCAATAAAAGTTTTGATTCTGTGACCAATGAATAATCTGTGATCTATAAAAAATTTTGTTCGTAACCGAAAAATAATGTGACCTATAAAATTTTTGATTTGCAACCTAGAAATAAGTTGTAACATTAAATTGATAAGTTGTGACTAAAATTAATGCTTGATTAATTAATTTTTGGATTTGTGACCGATGAACAAATTGTGACCTGCAAAATTTTTGTATTGCGATCGTAAAATAATTTGTCACTTAAAAGTTTTTATTTGTGACAAAAAATTAATAAGTTAGTAATTAAATTGTTAATTCGTGATCAAATTGTATAGATATGTGATCGAAATATATTTAATTAATAAAATAATTAAATCATAAATAAATTTTAATAAAAATTTGATTTTTGAAGTTTGAAACTTATTTTTTTAATTTTGAAATATGTCATACATAATCTCTTACTTATGAAATTTTTCCCTTTACGTAATTGTGTATATATACACACACCAAAGAATCCAGCCCATTTTCTTCTCATTCATATTCCCGGTCCAATTGCAAAGGCTCAATTTGATTAATGTCCTTTTTAAAATATGCCTCCAACTGTCCATGTAAGCTAATTTAGCCCTTGATAAAAATTATTTGTGCACTCATATCCTTTTAATTCAATTCACGTCCTTCAACTTTTCAAAGTGTGGAATAGTATCTCCAATTATTCATCTAATGGCCAATTTATCCTTCCAAATGCTTCAAAACGAGTTAAACATTGAAACAATGAAAAATAACCCAAATTAAATAGAAATAATAATTAGACGACATAAAAGTTTAATAATGTGGCATAAATAAGTGCATAAAATGCATTTATCGGATTGAATGCAAATAACAAACTGCCTAGGTAATAGGCATTAGCACGTCTTCCTTAACAAAACTTTCCTTGTATGTCTTGCACAGGCGACTCTCCACTTCTCCTTTCCTTCTGCCATAACCATCAGCGCATATGTAATGATAGCTATAATCAGAATCCCATTCTTAGAGGCCACCATTGTGTATGTACTTGAGCGAAAATCTTGTAAAAGGCCAAATCTTCTCAACTATTTAAAAATGATGAAAGGGTGCATCTTGAAGCATCCGAGTCTGTTCATAAACGATGCACGATTAAATTTACAGCTGTGCTTCATACTGAAATCCCTAAAACTAGAACGTGTTCTGTCTTAAACCTATTAAGGGAAGGAAAGAGAATAAATTTAAGTACAAAGTGTATAACAAAATCTCTCACAAGAAATTAGTTTCTAAGATATCAAGGTTATTTATCTCAAATGATACGAGCACGGGGAATATACATCCTCCATCATATAGTATAATAGTAACGAAAGATATAAAGGAAGACAAGAAAAGAGAATTTATCAAATGCCTAAGATCTTGCCATCTAATTTATGGATAACAATGCTTAACCATTGCAAAAAACGAAGCAGATTTTCAGACGTCAAAATAGCATGTTGTGCAACATTTAACAAATGCAAGCAAAAGGAACTTTTGATAATCATCATAAAATGGAATGGAAGGGCCTATTTTTCTCCCATGCATTCACATTCCACTCAATTAATATGTTGCTCCTTTGATGATGCATCAGATAACATGTAGATTAGATTTAACATCCTAGATAACTTCAAATATTTCTAATAACAAGACTGGTTCA
Organism: Olea europaea var. sylvestris; assembly: GCF_002742605.1. Lineage (NCBI taxonomy): Eukaryota > Viridiplantae > Streptophyta > Magnoliopsida > Lamiales > Oleaceae > Olea > Olea europaea. The sequence continues at coordinate 42,968 of NW_019236075.1, forward strand.
ATGAAAGAATACACATTAGATTCATGATATGTCACATTTTAAACAAAATTTAGCATGTCAAAACATTGGCAACTGAAATTAAGAGAGTTCAAAATTACCAACATTACATGAGGACTTGTAAGACAAGTTCAAGAAATCTTTCGATTATTTTGGATGGAAACTTTTCCGAGTAGCAGTAGGGATGTAAATTGGGCTCATATGCTCAATCCAAAAAAAGCCTCAGCAGTCCTGGCTTATGGCCCAAGCCGAGCCCCATTTTGGAACATCGACTCAGCCATTCGGCTATAGTCGAAAAAAATGGTGGCAGCAAATCAAAGTTGCCTTAGCCGACAGCTGCTGCCTTAACAAGCATCAATTTGATTGAAATTGATTTGAATTTAAACGGTTCGATTTTTTTTTTGGTAATAAATATGAGATGAATTTCTTTGTTTCATATCAATTTTAATTTGCAGTATGTTGATTGTAGCCGGTCCTAAGCAGGGAAAAAGGAGGAGGGTTGTAACTTTTATTTAATTTATAATTCGTAAAAATTGTACAAATTTAAGAATTGTCATGAAAAAAAAATCGCGAACCAGCTCGGCTGTTTAAGGCCCAAGTCTAGATTTGCTGGGCAAAATTTTAGCTCGGCTCCGGCTGGCAAAAAAACTCGGATAATTTTACTCGAGCCGAGCCCAAGCATCGAGTTTCGACTCAACTCGTTGACAAGCCTAGGTACCAGGGTTCAGAATCATACTTCTTTTCATACACGACCTGGAACGAACAATAAAAGAACTTTTGAAAAGTTATACCCTTCTAAACATTTTATATCAAAAGATAACCACAAAGCATTAAGGAAAGGGCATAATTTAATTATTATAAGTTCATGTATAGAAATTAAACTAGAACAAAATTAATACAACAACCATTCCAAACATAAAAATTTAAAATTAAAAGCCAATAATCCGCAGTGACCAAAACTAGACTAGATTGCCACTTCTAATTAGTTAGAGTACTAAGATATCCATATCAATAGCAGGAGGACCAAATTGCTCCTTCTACATAATTTTTGGATCACCAAAGATAGAGGATCAAACTATCGGTTATGTATAATTGGCGTGCTCAATTTTCTGTTCTTGTTAGTTGGAGGGCGTAAGATCACTTCTGAATAGTTGGAGATCCATAATGCTTCTATTTAATAGGTTGAGCACCATACTTCAGTTTTTGAATAGATTGAGGACTAATATGCTCTTACAGAATAGTTGGAGGACTATATTGCTTATTATTAGTATTTCGTGATGCTATTGCCCCTTATTCATGTTGGAGGATCCATTTGCAACCACTAAATAGTTGCAGGATGAATTTTTTGTTTATAACTAGATGGAGGGTGAACTTAAATCAATCTAAACCGAAATTGGAACCAAAGCTAAACCAAAACCCAACCCAATACTTAATGTTTGATTGTGAACATAGAAAGAAAATAAAATTCAGGCAATTGAATTGCCTAAAAATTAGTTGCATGAAAATTGTCTATTAAGAGGATGTTTGATGGAAATTAAAATTAGATTTTTAATATATTGTGATAGAAATTTTTGAAATGTGTGATTGAAAAGTTGTGAGACCCATGAAATATGCGATTAATATTGATTGTTTGACTTTGACTTGGATTAAAATCAAATTTTAATTCGTACCAAAAGGCCTGCAAATTTGTAATACCATTGATAGGAAGTCTACTTAAGCTCATAGATAATTTCTTTAATTTGTAAACCATCTGATGTCTTTAATTTGTAAACCATCTGATGTAGCTTAAGATTAAAATATCTCACAAGTGCCATAATAGTCCTAAAAAAGTCTTTCATAGAAACCAAAGAGAGTTTCTTTAAAGTCAATGTTTTCCTTCTAAGTAAGGTCATTTACAACAAGACAAGCCTTATATCTCAACACATCACCTCTCAAATCCCTCTTGATTTTAAATATTCCTTTACAACCAATGAGTTTCACACCTTCAGGCAATGGGATGAGTTCCTAAACGTCATTGTTGCTCATGAGCTTATCTCCTTTTTAATGGTATCGATCCACTCTTGAGAATTACTCATTTGAATTGTTTGATGAAAGTTAATTGATCAAATCTTCTTCCACCAAATCCAATGACATCCTTATTTTCTTAGAGAAAGAATATAAAGTTATCTAAATTGTCTTTCTCTTTTCTTTAGTGAATCTCCTTAATGGTATTTATTCTTGATGATGTTGAGTTTGTCATTTTGAAACAATCTCTTGAATGTGTATAGGGGATTTTGTGATATTGTCTTGATCCAAAATTACTTCTTGAATAAGGTCTGGAGTAAGAATTTGTCCTAGTTCCGATAATTGGTAATTGTAACAGAAGAGATATATACATATTCTTTCTCGACGACAAAATCATTAACCTTATAACCTTATCTCTTGGCACAAACTCTACATTCTCAGAGAATTGGACATTTCCCGTTTTGAAAATCAACCTAGTAGTAGGTTATTAAAATTTGAAACCCCTTGACCTTTCAAAGTAATCAATAAATTAGCAATTGATAATTCTGGAGTCCAGTTTATTTTTTGATTGCCTATAAAGCAATGACTTAACTACCCCATATGTGCAAGTGTTTCAAAATAGACTTCTTGTCTATCCAAAGCTTGTAAAGGGTTTTAACAGTTACTTGAAACTTTATTGAGAATTTAGGTTGTAGTTTTTAGTTCTTCAGCCTAGAGAGATTTTAGTGTACTATGGGACGATTCCACATTCCTGTAGGAATTTAACAGAAGGCCATGTACCTTGTTCTCCTGATCCATCATATCTTTCATAATATTCACCACTATGGTAAGATTTGACTTGTTTAATTCTTTTATTGAGTTAATTTTCAACATCAGTTTAATAAGCATTGACCTGGTCTAGTGATTGAGATTTCTTATGAATGAGATATAGGTAGTCATAGCAAGAATAATCGTCCATGAACATAATATGTGATTGTTGACCATTCTAAAAAGTCGAACGGAAATGACCTATAGATATTTGTATGAGTTAGTTCTGAAAGATTCGAAGTTCCATTGGCACCTAATCTTCTTATATTTGTTTATTTCCCCTTATTGCAATTAAGATAAATACCTAAGTCTAAAAAATCAAGCGGATCAAGAATTCATTCTGACACAATTTTTTCCTTTTTCCTTTAAGATATGTGTCTTGATCGCTTGTCCGTAACGAAGCGAAATTCTTATTAGTTAATTTATATTTAGTACCACGTTAATTTACAATTAAGATTTCTTTATAAAAGGCCACTGAATTAAACAAACATGGGTTATCATAACCTTATAAAGAACTGGTATCCACAACATTTGAATTAAGAAAGAGACAAAACTTACTATTTTCAAATGTACAAGATTAACTGAATTTGTCCAATATAGAAGTATAATCAAAGTACATTTTAAAAGACTGTATTGCAAATGTCTCTTTTAAATCCAAATAATAACTAGTCTTTAATAACCTAAAAGTTTTTATAACTTCAACTTTAACTGATTTGCTATCGTTTGCACGGATGGATCTTTCAACAACAATTGGTTATTGACTGTTCAGGCAACCCCACATAGACACGCTTATTCGAATAGTGACACTGAAATTTATCCACTAAGTGCGTCTAGGTACTAAAACTAAATTAACTTTTGAACAGGCTAAAATGAGAAGTGTACTTTATTTTACACGCCAAGCGTTTTACTTTGTACAATCTCTCTTCATGTGTTCCAGATTTTTTCAAAAATAACAGCTAGATGATTTATCTTTTTCAAGCTTTTGCTATTTCTTTTCAACCGAACTAGATATAACTTTCTTATTCTTTAACTTGTCTTTAGAGTTACTTACCAAGTGAGTAGTATCAATTTTATCTTGCTTTTGTCTTTCTTCTTCTTGCACACAATATGCAATGAGCTCATTAAGAGTCCATTACCCATTTTTTGACAATTAGCTCTGATAGCACTTGTTAAAACTTTATAAAACTTTAAAAACTAGAAAATTTAAATTCTTTTATTGCTAAGATCCTCCATGTTAAATCATCAAAAGAATTATTAAATGTGGAAAAAAACCTTAATTCATTGAAAATGATTCTTTATTACTGAATCTTGATTCCAGATCTTGAAATTTGAACTACAACCTTTTCATGTTTAACTTCTTCGCTTTTAATCTTAAATATTGCCTTTTATGATTCTTGGATTCTTGTTTTTGACTTTGGCTTTTTGCTCCATAATCTTGATCTTTCAGTTGATCTTAATTGTGGGTTTTGGATCTTCATTTTTAATATATTTTCTCTTAATATCCGTCTATTGATAAGATGACACAAAGAATGAGAATCACATATGAATTGAGAACCATATATATTCATAAATATTTCGCTTATCATAAAATAGAACCATACCGAAACTAGTCTCTATACATATAATCCAACCCACAGTTTATTTAGATGCCCTAAACTCAACAATTCAATTTTTAGGCAATGACTCACAAAAGACGAGCATCACTAATCCTTCACATCGATAAATCATGTAATTCACTCGAGAAACCCACTTGGACTCAACTTTTAGACCATGAGTCGGCAAAGAGATAACTGAAACAAAACATACCAAACTACCAATATATTTAGGAAGTTGTAACAGGATATATAGCAAGAAGTAGGTAGTAGTTAGAGAAATAATGAATCTTTCGTCACAACAGATAGATCCAGTAAAACTCGATTTTGTAAAAACTCCAGCTGAAAAAAAGGAGACTATTCACTTTTAACTACACATTTTTCAATAAAATAATATTACACGTAAATCTAAAATTTTTCCTAATTTTTTAATCACACATTTCCCATCATAACACTATTTGAAAATGCATTTTTTTTTAAGAAAATGGGGCTCAAACAACATCCTAATCACATTTTTTGCATTATTATTTGTTTTGTTTATTTAAAAAATACAATGAACAAATAAGTCTTTTTACTCTATTGAAAATAAAATTTTGGGAAGAAATCATAATTAGAAATAATTTATTTTAGAGCCTATTTGTCTCCTACAATAGGAGAAATTAAAGAGTTTTGAATAGTATTTTTTGGAGAATGTGTGGTTAAAATTTAAATAAATTTTATTGATTTGTGTGTAGAATATTTTATTGTGTGAATATGTGGTGGCGAATATTACTATAGCAAACAATTTAATTTGTTAAATGATGACACACAAGGGCTTAATTTGAGAATAAGAATGCGATGAAGAAAATGTGAGATATAAATGTGACAATGTGTAAAGGTAATTACGTACCTTTAGCGTTTCTAGTAAATTTGTTCTTAATCTCTAAAAAGAAATTTTCAATCCTCAACATGTAGTTCCCTGGCATGTTTTATATCGGTTAAACAAAGAACTTTTCATTCTTCAGCATTTGTGTACCCGCACTACATACACAAAGATAACAAGTTAGAATATCAAAACCCTAATTCCCTAATCAAGAACGTAAAAAAAGGTCAAAAAGTAGTGAAAATCAAATGTCCGTGGATCCCACGAATATTCTGAAGTATAAACCCTTATTCTTTCCTACTCATAATCAAATAATCTCTCTTCTCCCCAAATTCCTTGTGGCTTAGAAAAAGAATAGTATACACTAATTATATGTTAAGTATATCGAAAGAGAAGAATGTGGGATTTTTGTACCAGACGAAACACTCCTTAATAGAATATTTTTAGTATGTCAAAATGGATCACACGTATAGTTTATTAAACAAGATAGATAAAGACAATTGACACAAAACATTAAGTTTTGGATCTCAACGAAATAAAATCTAGATTTTAATTTAAGTTAAAGTCAACAATTAATTTTGACCACATATTTTGTGGGATCTATAATTTTTCGATCATACATTTTATCAATCTTTATCAAAATCTATTAAAAATTTAATTTTAATTCCTATCGAACAAGAACATAGTGTCAATCAATGCAAGAAGTAATGGTGAATGGAAAATTGTTTCAACTTATTTTACTTTCCTTTCGAAAACAAAATCAAATTCTCTTGATTGATTGGTGAAATGCATAAAAAATAATATAAACCTAACTCCTTAATTTAAAATAAGAAAAAATGACTTGGCCTTCTACTGTTCTTCCTTCCCTATTTGCCCCATTTTCTTCACCCAAATTATCCGGAAATAATGATGTGGGTTCATAGAAATGGACCTGGTGGCCCAGAGATCCTGCACCGGTCAATTTCCGTGCCTGATTCTTCCTCCTCTCATTTTCTAAAGCCCGTTTGATACAACAAATTTTCCATGAAAATTTTTCGTTTTCCACATTTTTTCTTGTTTGATTGGTATAATTTTCTTGACAATTGATTTTCCCTCCCCCCACGTGACCCTTTTTTCCTTGATTTGGTGGAATTTTAATTCTCATGGTTTGGGTGGGAAATCAATTTCCAGGTTCTTTTTTTTTTTAAATTACGGTAATGGAAACAAATTCTATCCATAATTATAACAAATTATATTCCTTTAATTGACAATTTTCATGAAAAACAAAGTCAAACGAACACCAAAAGATAAAAATTTTTAATATTTTTCGGGTGGAAAATTATATTAATCAAATAAATTTAATTGACAATTCCAAATAAAACAAATTCTAGGCAATTTAATTCTTTGAAATTCGTTTTCTTTCAATCCAATTTTCATTTTTACAATCAAATGGACCCTAGTGAGTTTGTTTTGAAATGTGAAAAATATATTCTTAAAAAAATTAAAAGAAAATATAGGTTAGACGTAAATATGAATCGATATTCTGAAATAAAAGTACGAAGAATCACTGATCTAGAGTATATTTTTATTCATTGATTAAGTAAATAACTATGACGAACAAAGTAATCTTTTGCTTTAACAGTGTCCCCATTTTCGAGAAAGGGAAATACCATAATTTCTAATATAAATATATTAATTGAAATTTCAGAATTATTTTCATTAATCTAGAATTGATAGTATAGTCCTTGAATCTCCATATAAGAAAAAACTAGTTTCTTATTACTCAAATAGTATCAGTATATACTATAAACGGAACCATTCCTTGTACTCATGAATTTGACACACTTATTTGAGAAACAATCATGACATTTAATTTAAGTTAATCCAACGCTCAATATCTCATGGATCCCAAGTGGTTACAGAAAGCTCTCCCATGATTTTAGTGATATATATATTGAACGTTGGATTGATTTAAATTAAAGGTCACGATTATTTGTCAATTAATTGTGTCAAATTTCTAAGTAAGAACAATGGTCTCGTACTATAAAACCTCCATAGAATAATAATTTAGAACCAAGAAAAATAATTATTTTAGATAAATTATTAATTTATAGAGTATTTTATATTTTTATAACTTGTATTATATTTTACCGTAATACATGTAGTGAAATTCAAAATTTAATCTGTAAGCACACAAAAAGGCGCACGCAAAACATTTTTTTTCAAAAATGTTGTCAAGTTAAAAGTTTGTTAACTTATATTAATATGAAATTTTATGAATTTAAGCAGTTATTATTTTATATATTCATAGGGCCTTTAAGAATCTCAGCCCCCGTCTGTTTCCTATATTTTCCTCATTAAAATGAAAAATATGATCGTTATCCATCACATCAAGCCACCAAATTTGAATTTCTATCTCTTATATGGGGCCCATAATGACTATATTTTTCATTCTCATTTTTACAAAAATAGGAAAAAAACACCCTCTCAATATATATATATATATGTGTGTGTGTGTTTAAGTGGAGCCCCATCCTTACTGCACACGAATTGTAGTGACAAATGGGGTGTTGCTGCATGCACAAAACAGCGGTGAACGATTCACAATTATGCACGAAGTAGTGACAACATGATGGTGTGATGTGGTGTGGTGGTAAATGGGGTGTTTGGTGATGTGCTAATTTGAGAGCCATATCGAAGTTTTCAGATTGTCGCTATACGACACTCGTCGTGGTGATTTGAGCGTCGTGCATGGCGATGTTGAGATCGTCTCTCTAGCAACACTCGCCATGGTTTTGGGGATAATTTTGGTGTAATTTCTTCTTCTTCTGATCTATTGCTTAGCCATTATCTTGCTTCTAGTGGATTCAAGGTGGTGGCAATGTCGAGTTTAAGGGTTTTTTTTGGTGGTTGTAGTATGGTGAAAATGGAGTTTGTGATTGTTGGTGATGGTGGCAATGGCGGTGATTATTATGAGGTAGTGGTTGCATTGGCGGCGATGGTGATTGTAGTACAGGTGGTAATGGAGATGGTAGTAATGTTATTGGTGGCAGTGGTGTTGGTGCTAGGATTGGGTTAGATTAGATTTGAATTGTATAATGAGGGTTCGTAACCAATTATTTAGGTGATTGTAACTAATAAAATGATTAATTTGTGACAAATAAATAATATGTAATCGAATAGATAGTTTGTAGTCGAGGAACACTACGTGGTTTATTAATTTGATAAATTGTAACCTATAAACTTTGTGATTTGTAATTGTGCAATTATACGTGATCAATTTTGCACACGTGATATGTTTTTCTTCTTACAAGTTATAATTCAGGTATCAAAGTTCAACGTGCACTTGTTATAGGTCACATGTCATTGTGTATAGGTCGCCGATCAATGTTCATAGGTCACATATCAAATAGAATTGGTCAGAGATCACTAATATATGTTCACAGTTCACCATTCACAAGTTATGAGTCATATCTTATAGATCAAATATCAATGTTAACTGGTCACATATTATATGTCACATGTATGTGTACTAATAATAGGCCATAGATTCAAGTTCACAGGTCATGAGTCATTTTGCATAGGTAACAAATCAATGTATACTAGTCACAGATCCAAGAAAATTGGTCACATGCCATTAAATCAATATCAAAGGTAATAGATCAACGTCCAAAGGTCGCATATCCAAAAGAACTAGTCACAGGCTATTGGATCAATATCACAGGTAACAATTTACATGTAATTTAAATCACATTGTCAAAAATTTACAATTTACACTGAATCTGATGATAAATCAAACATTTGAATCAAATTTACACTACATTGACAGACCAATTCTCTACGGTAGTTTAAATCACGATGCCAATCTAATTCCTTCAATCATTCTGACGTCAGGCGATTGTCCAAATTGAAGTTCATTTAGTGTGAGAGGGAATGATGTCGGTTGGATGTTGATGACTGTGGCTGTGCGAGTTTATAGAGAGATTGGAGTGGGTCAAAATATTATGATGGATATTTATTATATTATTTATCATTCGAGTTTGAACTTTTAAACCCCTTATCTTAAAATTGAATTGGATTATAGTCAAACATTTTTCCTTAAAATCAAATTGGACTATATTTAAGGCCTTACTTATGTATTATTACGATATTAATAAAGTACACTAACTCAAGTCGAGATTAAAGAATTTTAATATTTAAGCAAAATTATTAATTTGACGAATATTCATTTATCAAAGTTTTACTTAAGATGATGGGGTCCACAAAAGGGAATACATGGAATTGACCCAAATGAAAGAGGTCATTTTCCAAATTAACCCTTGACTTTTCCAAACATTTGTAACTACCTAAAATACCCTTAAACAAATATTAAAAACAACCTATTTCATAATAAAAATCTTCTATCTAAGTCCTTAAAGAATTAACAAGTAACTTTTCTAAAAATTTGAAAGAATGATTAATTTTTATGAATAATTATAAAACGGAAAAACCCAAATTTAAAAGAGGACCATATAACATAAAAAAAGTTGTTAAAAATAAAAAAGAAATTAAGTTTGAAAAAGAAATTGATAAGATAGGATATCAAGCACAATTATATGCATCACAAGAAATATTAAAATGTTTCAAAGAAAACTTATTAGAAAATTTTGCTAAAAGAATTGTAAAATCAATAATCATAAAAGATATACAAGATATCATAGATAAATTAGAAAAAAAAAAGAAAAATATCTCAAAATACGATATACCTTTTAGAACAGACATAGATATGATAACAAATATTGATATTATAAATTCTCAGACATTACTAGACTTTGAAGAATTACTTAAAAATTTATGAGAAGACCAATAAAAAATAGATTACCACAAGCATACAAAAAATTAGTTTTTAACCTTACCTTAAGATTTTATATACGCTTAATAACAAATAAATTAACTAAAACAAAAATAAAAGAATTTTTAGAATATTAGAATATTAGATTTTTAGATTTGTGATTATTAGATTATTAGATTTTTGTTCGTTCATAGTAGCACCCATCCGTTGGTATCAGAGCCATATAGATCATGGAAATCATAAAAATAAATAATTATTATCAATGTATTGAAGGAAAAGGATGTTATATATTTTTCAACCCTATCCCTAATAAATTAAAAATAATAACATTATATGTAACTAGAAATTTACCTAGAGAAATAAAGGAACAAATATTACATAAATTAATTATAGGATTTATCAAAGATAGACGTACATATGAAATAATTATCGAAGTATTTGAAAATGAATTATACTATAGAGAAATATTTGAATCATCATAAAAATATAATGGAAGAAACTAAAAATATTTTAGAAAGAAAATTAAGAAGAATAAGATTAATAAATAATAAAATTTTAGATGAATTATTAATGCCTGGAGATATAACTAAACCTCAAGAAAAACAAATATTAAAATTAAAACAAGAAAGGTATAAAGAAAAAGCAAGTTATTATGAAAAATTAAAAGAACTAACAAATATTGAAGTTATAAAACAAAAGTATGATAAAATGATAAGAAATTGTAAAAATGCTGATTATATAGCATTTTATTATTGTCAATCAAAAAATTTATAAGAGAAAATGTCAATCAGTGAACATATGAAATAATTAAAACATTTAATAAGAACATTAATAAATGATGTACAAGAAATAAATAATGAAATAAAAGAAGCAAGAAATGATATAAATATATTGAAACTTGAAGTCAAAAAATTAAAAAAAAAAATGAAGAAAAGAATAATAGAATAGATAAAAAATTTATAGAAAAAGAAATAACAAGAATAGGGAAAAAACATATTGAAAGAAAAAATATAATAATAGAAACAGGAAGCATGGATGATGAGTTTAGAAAAAAAATATATTACCTAAAATATTAGAAGAAGATGAGTCTAGAGAAAAAATGTTGGTTAAACAAAAAATTGAAGAAAATCAAGAAAAAGAAAATGAATGAAGAATTAGATATACTTATAGATAATTTTGATCATTTAAGTTTAGAAGGTATAGATGATGAATACCAAATCTTAATGAATACTGGAGGAGGACCTAATCCCGTAGGAACTTCTAAACAAGAATCAATAGATCCAGATGAAAGATATGCTCCGATGTATAATAAACCATATAGACAATTTTATGATAAAATAAGTGAAAAACAACCGTCTAAAGGAAATAAATATAGTAATAGATTTGAATTAAATAATAATTATGATAAACTTGTTAACCATAGAGGAACAAAATTAGACTTAGACTGCAAAATAGACACTAAGAAAGCCTTAATAACTTGGGCAGACTCAATGATATTATTCTTTTTATATAATAAAGATGATACATAGGAAAATATTGAAAGAAGAATAGATTTTTTAATTGCATCTTTTGAAGGAAATGTTAGAAATTGGTGGGAAGGAATAAGTAGTGATACAAAATCATTAATAAAAAGAAATGTACAAATAGAAATAATAAAGTCAGATAAATTACGAATAAAAAGATTAGTAGAATATATTGCAGATGAATTCTTAGGAGAAAATTGGTTAAGAAATTATGAAGAAGAAGCAATACGAGAAAAAGATAATGCAAGAGTTAAGTTAATTAATTTAACACTTTGCGATATGTGTAAAATTAAAGAATATACTTGTGAATTCAAGGATTACTATTATACTCAATTTTATAGTAATGAGAATCAAGAAGTATATTAAGATATGTATTACAATAAATTATCAGGTTCATAGGGAATATATTTTAAAATAGAATTTGAAAAATATATTAAAGAAAATATAGGAATACCTAGAACATTAGGATCAAGAATAAAATTCTTGTTTGAAAGACTTGCATATATATGCCAACAAAGACAATTATTGAAAAAATCAGAAAAATTAACTAGAATATATTGTAAAGATATGGAAAAATCTACAAGATGGGGATGTAATTCTGAAAAAAGAAGTAAAAAAAAAATATAAAAATAGAAAGTTTAAAAAATATAGAAACTTTAAGAAAAAATACATAAAACCTGGAAGGAAATATTATAAAAGGAAAAATAATATACAGAAAAGTAAACCTTATAAGAAAGATAAAAAACATTGTAAGTGTTGGAATTGTGGAGAAATAGGCCATATAAGTATTGATTGCACAAAGAAAAAAGTGAAAATATTACAAAAAGATTATTTTGAAATAGAAAGTGAATTAAGTGAAATATCTGATATTGAACATTATAATAATCAGGAAATATTTATAAGTGAAGCAGATTCAGAAGATTATGGATCAGAATCTGAATAGAGAAATTGAAGAAATAGAAAATAATAACATAGAAATCCAAGAATATGAGGAAATAGAAGGTTATGGATTAAAAATAACTTTTGATAATAATAAATTTAAGAAAATACAAAAGTTATCCTTAGATTTGAAAATAGGAAAATAGGAAATTCTAAATAGAATATGGAGAAGAGAAAGAATAGCAATAAATGAATACCATAAGATTGAAAAAACTATAAATGTCAGGACTACTCAAGGAACACATAAAATAAACTTTCTAACAAAAAGTACAGTATCAGAATTATTATAAAAAATAAGTAAAAAACATAGTGAAAAGATTCAAAATGTTTATTTAGTAGAAATACAAATAATGTTTAAATCCTTATTTAAGGAAGGAATAGATTTACCATTAACTGTAAGTTTACATGATGGAAGAATTATAAATCTGGAAGATGGTCATTTAGGAACTATAGAAGGAAACTTAGCATATTAAAAGTTAATATTTACTTGTTATCCAAAATATTGTGTCTCATTGAAAGATAAAAATTTTAATGAAATCTTAGGATTACATTTCAAATTACATAGAAATGATATAATGGAACCAGGAGACCAAATTATGACTATGGAATATAGGGCATTATATACATTTACTAATTCTAATTATGGGAATATTTATTCCAATAAACCATACATAGAAATTCATAAGGAATGTAAGGATATTAGTAAAATAGTGGAACCAACCAAACAAACAAATCTTATTTCAGAAGAATATGAATTTAATATAACTAAAAATAAGCCTGAAATAACAAAATTAAGAAAAGAAGAAGATTATAAAATAACATTTCATAATGGAAGGTTGATAAAGAAATCAAAAAGTCTTAGACTACCTAATAAAAAAGAATATTTAGGAGAAACTAGTGGTATAAAAGAAATAAAACCTCATGAAAATATTGAAAATATGAAAATAGAAGATAGAAAGTATATAAAAGGACCAAATATATTGATAGATACAGGAGCTGGTGAATGTCATATGGCTGCAACTAAAAATAAAGAATTAATGACTTATAAGATAGAACCATATGAATACAGGAATTTTGATGGACAACTATATATTACAGAATTAAAGGTAAAGGTACCAATAAAAATAGGTGGGGTTGATCTTTTAGTACCATGTTATTTGGATGAAAGTATGGATATTGAACATCATATATTATTAGGAATGAGTTTCTTAAATGGATTAGAAGATTATAGTATAAAAAGAGAAGGGTTATATATAACTCATAAAAGACAAACTACATTATGTAAAATAGGAAGTGGATGAATAATCAAATAAATTTTTCCATTAGCAGTATATATACAAGTTACTATAGTAGAAACAAATATAACAACTTGTGCCTTAATTGATATAGGAAGTGATATAACAATTTTTAAAAAATTCTTAATAAAATCATGGAATAAAAATAGTAAAATAAAAATAACAGGAGTGACTGGAGAAAGCACTCAAATAATTGGTAGTGCTGAAAAATTTAATATAATACTTGGTATTAAACAAGTTATAATAAATAAAATATACAATTATAATAACCTAGAATGTGATATATTATTAGGAAATGACTTTATCCAACAATTTCAATATTATAAATAAAATAATTACATGATAATGTTACAAACACCTTATGCACATCAATTAAAAATACCAAGAGAATATAGACCCTACAGAGTCCAGCCAACCCAGCGTGGTGATAAATGGGAAAAACGACCGATAGTACAAGATGAACTAAAAAATAAAAAACTATCATATAAAAAGATCCTAAAAACAGAAATAGAAATAAGTATGGAAAAAATCATAGAACAATTAAAAAAAATCTATGGAGAAAATCCATTATTATTTTGGAAACCATTTCATCCTAGAGCTAAAATAGAATTAACATAAAATATTATAATAAGAGTTAGACCAATGATGTATACCTGACAAGATATGCAAGAATTTAAAATTCAAATAAAAGAACTATTAGAACAGAAGTTAATTAGACCCAGTAATGGACCTAATAGTAGTCCAGCTTTTATGGTTATGAAACATTCTGAGCAGATTAGAGGAAAAGCTAGAATGATAATAAATTAAATAAATATACTAAATTTGATGGTTACTTTTTACCAAATAAAGAAATCCTAATAAACCTTGCAAAAGGAAAACAATATTATTCCAAATTTGATTGTAAATAAGGATTTTGGCAAATAAAAATGAAAGAAGACAGTATACAATATATAACTTTTAGTACACCTCAAGAAAAATATGAATGGTTAATTATGCCATTTGGTTTAAAAAATGCACCTTAAATATTTCAAAGAAAAATAGATAATATATTCAAAAAGTTTAATGATTTTCTTATTGTTTATATAGATGATATACTAATATGCTCTAATAATAAAAAAGAACATAGGAATCATTTATTACAATTCATAAATGAATGCAAAAAGGAACGAATTGTACTTTCTAAAAAGAAATTTATAATTGAGAAATAAGAAATAGATTTTTTGGGATTATCAATAGATAGAAAAGGAATAAAATTACAGAATCATATATCTAAAAAGATAGAAAGTTTTCCAAATGAATTAAAATTCAAAGAACAAATACAAAAATTTTTAGGATGTTTAAACTATGCTGAAAGATTTATTTAAAATCTCTCAAAAAAGAGATATAAGATACAAATTCTATTTAGGAAAACAAATACTAAAGGTTGGAATAAAGAACATACTGAAATTGTTAAATCATTAAAAGAAAAATGTAAAAATTTACCAAAATTAAAGTTACCAGATGAAAAAGATAATCTAATTGTTAATACGGATGCCTCGGATAAATATTGGGCAGCTATATTAAAAACAGATTTAAATGAAATATGCAGATATTCAAGTGGAACTTTTAACCAAGCAAAAATAAATTATACTATTCATGAAAAAGAATTGTTAGCAATTATTAGAGGAATAAAAAAATTTTCATTATTCATTTTATCTAAAAAATTTATTGTTGAAACTGATAATTCTCAAGTTGCAGGACTTATTAGAAATAAGTTACATATGGAACCTCAATATAGAAGGTTACACAGATGGTAAGCATATTTATCATTCTACAATTTTGATATTGTTTATATTAAAGGAATAAATAATTATTTTGCAGATTTTTTGAGTAAGAATATCGAATTTGGAGATGGATAATATCAAAAATTCATTAATAGACGTCAAAAGACGAATGGAATTCCTTATGGAGGAATCAGAAGATATGAAAATTGGAATTGAGCAAATGCTACAATCTATCCAACAAAATATCAAATTGCTCGTGGAAATCTCTAATTCTCATTCCAAATATACCAAAGAATTGAATGATAGAATTGATGATATTACTTCACAATTCGAGTCATTAAATACCAAATAGGAAATACCAATAGATACAATCTCAAAAATACAAACAGGTACACAGCCAGGAAACAGCAGTGAACCCAGCAATATCAAACAAGACATAGCAAGTCCTCGGAAGGTGACTATAAAAAATGGTGATGAACATACAAGAGTTATCATGATCAAAACTGATGAAGATGATGATACCCCTTTATCATCAAAAGAAGAAGAATATAGATCATTTTCCAAAATTATTTATGAATTGGAAGAAAATAAATCATATTTTATTGTATCAGGAGATCATGTTTATCTCAGATTAATAATTACCAAAGATGCAGACCCTTAAATGGTCAAAATGACAGCAGATTATGGATTTCTGGATTTGTTCTATCCAGGAAAAGATTTAAAAGAAATTGAAAAATTTGATGATATATTCAGGGCAGAAGTTTCAAAATTTGCCCAAGGGAAATCGATTTATATCAAATTTTATTCAATAAGTCCCGAGGTTGATGGAAGGATATACTATCCTGCCAAACATATTATCACAATTGTATATGTTGGTCGAGATTTTCAGATTGAAGTTGGCCGAAATAATAAACCATTGCCTAAAATCAATAAATCATGAATAAAATCTTGAAGAGTTTTGGGGATGAAAGTTCTTTATAACATTGCAAAAAACTTATATGATAAAAAATTCAGATGCTTATGTCAATATGAAGGATGGACACTCCTTACGAACAATGGAAAAGAAAAATCTACTATTTTGAAAGAATATATCCAGAAATTTGATACTCATCAAATTAATGGAAGTCCTACAACAATCCAAAAATCATACAGATTAAGGGAGTGCCTCACATGCAGACAAAACTAAAAAGATTGATAAAAAATGAATGGAAGGGGACCTACCACTACTAAAGCATCTAGCCAGCTGCATATGGAGCCAAAGATGGAAAGACAATAATTGAAGAAAAGATGCCCCTTTGATGAAAAAGCAAAAAATGCATGTGAAAATGTAGACCCCAGGAGGAAAAGAATAAAGAGGCATGTGAGCCTTTTCAAATTCTGATGTATGCAATGATGTAATAGACCAATAATAGTAAATTTGAGTCATGTATAAATAGAGGTCTTTGGGAAAAAAATGGAGCATCTCGAGTTAGAAACCATTATCTTTCCTTAAACTTTTTTTAAAACCAATTTTTCTGGAAACCCCTTGTATACAATAGAAATCTTGTATAAATCATTATAGAAATAAAATTCCAATATTTTGATATCAGAAAAATATGAGTTTCTAAACTTCCTATCCCGTAGATTCTTGACAGATTGCAGAAGATAATTTCTTTTTTACTTTAACAAAGAGAGAATTTTCTCTACTTAAGATCCTTATTCTTAATTCTAAGAAAAGATACAGTGAGGGCAAGAAACTGAAATAGCAAAATTCCCATTAAGGTAAAAGGCCGTTTGAGGGAACAGTTTGCAGATTCAGAGCCTGAAGGTCACTCGGTTCTAAAAATATAGATTTGAGATCAAAAGTAAGGTAAAATTATTGTCTTTGTTAAATTTAGAAAGAATTCTTCTAATATCTTGGAGGAATCGTAGGGATTATTACTTATCATGTTTGCAAAAGCTTATCTATCATGTTATTATTATCATAAAGCTTGTAAGGAATTATCTATATAATGTCAGGCTATACAATTAAACGATTAGATAATCTGTTAGAAATACTATTAAAAAAAATAAAAAATATTTTTTCTCAACTAGAGACTATGAATATATCATCGAAGGAATATGATAATCTTAAAGAATTATATGACAATTATATTACAGATTATACTAATTTATTAGATCAAAGGATGGAACTATAACTTAAAATTCGAAATAAGAGAAATAGAAGAATTTTGGAACTATTTCAATAAATTAGGATGTTTTGTACAAAATATGACAAGCTATTTCATTAAGGGTAATATAGACATTTTAGCAAGAATGAATAGTGATAGGCCATTTAGAAAAATCCACCGTTCACAAAATGAAACTAAATGGTCCACAGAGGCTGTACCACTAAATTTCAGAGTTTGATTCCTCCTCTCATTTTCAAGTCGAAATTTGCTATTTAAAATTGACGTCTAATTTGTTGTCTATCAAATGATTATGACACATTTATGTTTTACTTTTCTCCCAATTGACCACCGTAGATACCATTTCCTCGTTTTCTTCGTGAGTTCGCCCTTTTTCTTATGGGTATAGAAAGACTGGCCCACATGGCTGCTGGTGTAAAATTCTGTATTTGTCTACTTGAAATTACTCATCTTTACATTTTTCTTAATGGCGTTCCATTATTTTGCTTCTTCACTACACTAATTCATGTGCCCATGTTAATTGAACATTGGTGCTAATTGATTCTTTTTGTTGATCATCTACGAATCAGAATAGAGTTTGATTCTTGTTTCAACTGAGTGTAAATTTTTCTTTTCTGAAAAAAAAATTGGGCTGCGTACGTTTGAATGTTGTTTAGAACACTTATACGGTTGTAGTAATGAATTCCTGAATTTTAGTCTGCACAAATATGTATTTTTAAGGCTGCTAAACCTCATTTACTAGGAAGTTTATGACTCTAATTGGGAGGTTCCAATTTGGATTCTTATTTTGAAATTAGTACGTCATACTCTAGAATGGATGTGATTTGGATTCTTTCATTATGGTTGGTACTCTCTTCTGGAGTGCTTTTTAATGGGATGATTACGAATGTTTCTTCAAGACCAGCTGTTGTGAAGGTTGGAGCTATTTTTGCTATCGACTCTACAATAGGAAGAGTTGCCAAGATTGCTATAGAGGCGGCTGTTAAAGATGTGAATTCTAATTGGAGTGTCCTCCATGGGACTAAACTTGAGGTGAAAATCCATAATTCCAATTGCAATGGATTTCTTGGCATGGTTGGAGGTAATCTATTTTCCGGCATCTAGAATTATCTAATTTGGCTGCTGTTAGAACTTATTGAGAGAAGAAAACTGAAAAGATGAGAACTAAAGTTGTTTCTCAGTTACTGTTTCGAGTTCTTTATGATGTTAATAACAATATTAAAAGTGATGCTCATCTTCAGTTATCCAGGTTATTAATTACGGTTGTAAAATTGAATGTAAGAAATTTACCTATTCCCCTGGGAAAAATTCAGAAATAAGTGTTTATTTTGTGTCTAAAATATCCTAAATATGGAGGCGAACTTGATTTTTAGCCATGCTCAATCCTATCATAATTGAGTTATTTGACTTAGGGATATTGCATTAACTGACAAAACATTGATTATTCACAGCTTTGCGATTTATGGAGACTGATATTGTTGCGGTAATAGGCCCACAATCTTCAGTGGTTGCGCACACTATATTGAGTGTGGCAAATGAACTCAAAACTCCTTTCTTGTCATTTTCTGCAACAGACCCCACTCTTGCTTCTCTTCAGTTTCCTTATTTTGTAAGGACAACACAGAGTGATATGTACCAGATGACTGCAATTGCTGAAATTGTCGAGTATTATGGTTGGAAGCAAGTAATTGTGATTTATGTCGATGACGAATACGGACGAAATGGGATGTCTGCATTAGACGATGCACTTGCAGACAGTCTTTGTCGAGTTTTGCTATAAAGCAGGGATCCCTCCAGGAGACATCAATCGGAGTGTCATCATGGATATTCTTGTCAAGGTTGCACTAATGGAGTCTCGAGTTATTGTTCTGCATGCATATCCTGCAGCAGGGTTCTTAGTATTTTCTGTGGCACGGTATCTTGGAATGATGGGTGATGGCTATGTTTGGATGGCTACAGATTGGCTTTCCTCTGTTCTGGATTCCTCTTCCCCTTTACGCTCACAAACCAGGATGGATACTATGCAAGGAGTTCTTGTTTTGCGGCAACACACTCCGGATTCCAAAAGTAAGAGAGAATTTTCAGCTAGGTGGAACAATTTGACTGGTGGTTCTTTAGGGCTAAATTCATATGCACTCTATGCTTATGATACTGTTTGGTTGGTTGCTCACGCTATTGATTCCTTTTTAGATCAGGGTGGGGTTATTTCATTCTCTAACGACTCGAAGTTGCAAGCTTTCAGAGGGAGTAAACTTCACCTAGAAGCCATGGTCACTTTTGATGGAGGTCCACTCCTGCTGAAGAGCATATTGCAGAGTGATTTTGTAGGTTTGACGGGACAAGTCAAGTTTAGTCCTGATAGATGTATCATCTCTCCTGCATATGATATCATAAACATCGTTGGAACTGGTTTCTATCAAATTGGTTACTGGTCAAATTATTCTGGACTTTCAACTGTGCCTCCTGAGACTCTATATTCAAGGCCCCCTAATCGTTCAAGTGCAAACCAACGACTATATAATGTTATTTGGCCAGGAAACACAGTAAGAAATCCTCGTGGATGGGTTTTTCCAAATAATGGGAGGCAATTGAGAATTGGTGTACCCAATCGGTTTAGTTACAAAGAATTTGTATCCCAAGTGCCAAACACTAATATATTTAAAGGATTCTGCATAGACGTATTTATTGCTGCTGTAACCATTCTGCCATACGCTGTTCCATTTCAATTCATTCCGTATGGAGAAGGCCATGAAAATCCGAACTACACCGAGCTTGTGAATTTAATTACAACAGGAGTAAGTATTTGATTTAAATATGATTAGGGTTATAGTTATTTTGAGTTGCACATATGTATGGATGAAGTCAACTAGAGCTTGGTTATATTGTTAGCTAATCATTATGTTTACTTGTGACAGTTCTTTGATGGGGTTGTTGGTGACATTGCCATCGTGACAGATAGGAAAAGAAATGTAGAATTTACACAGCCATATGCTGCATCTGGACTTGTTATATTGGTCCCAGTTACGGAGTTGAATACAGGTGCTTGGGCTTTCTTAGGACCGTTTTCTCCTGCACTATGGGGTGTTACTGCTGCTTTATTTCTTTTTCTTGGAATAGTTGTATGGGTTTTGGAGCACCGAATTAATGATGAGTTCCGCGGTCCACCAAAGAAGCAACTGATAACCGTTCTATGGTGAGTTCAATCATACAAGATTTGATAGGGAATACGTATGTTTATTAAACTACCATCCAAAATAGCAACTGATGACTGTCAAATTTATCGATCTATTTTCCGAGTTAAAATTCTTTTGTACTGGAACTAATAAATTTTAATAACCAACTTAATTCTGCATCCAAGTTAATATCCCTAATACCCAATTAGTAGAACTTCCTTTCAGTTACTCTACAAGTTATGAACTTCAAGAATGGAGTAAAAGACATCTAGCACCATTCTTCGAGTCCACTGTCAAAGACCATCTGAACTCATGCCTCCTGTTGTTCTTCAGTTACCTTTCTCCTGATATTAATTATTAGTTTTTGGAGAGTCTACTACTTGGAGAAAAACCTTAATCATGTCAAGTTCTTTTGATGGACAAAAGTACTTAATAAAACTGCATGGATGTATGCCAACTCTCTTCCTTGGCAGGGGGTCCTTTTTCCTGGATGGATAAAAGGTTACTTCTGAATAATTGATTAATTTCCTTGATGTAAAAACGTCAAAAGTAGCTGATTTTATCACAATATGTCAAAATTTACGAATTCTTGTAGCATAACTGGTTAGATAATGACCTTTAAATTTTTTTTGGTTGTCTGAGCATGCTGTTCTATTGCCATATTGGTGTCTGACCCTCTGAGAAAACGTATGCAGTGTTTTGATAATAGAAAGATGCATGGTCAATTACCAGTATTTCAACTTTTTGTGGAGTCTGATGGTTTAGTTTGGGTTTGTCATTCTTGACCAAAAGAACAGCAAACAGTTATGAAGAACCGGTTTCTCACACTCTTTTGCCTGCTTCTCCTGCAGGTTCAGCCTCTCAACCCTATTTTTATCAAACAGTAAGTGAAAACTGTGTCGGTGAATATTTCTTGTAATATTTTTCCACTACAATTGGTTCCTGATAGATAGATTTAACCTTCTGATGCTTTACTTTTTTGCAGAAGAGAAACCGATGAGTACTCTTGGGCGTATGGTGCTGATAATATGGCTTTTTGTTGTCTTAATAATTAAATCAAATTACACTGCTGGTTTGACCTCTATCCTCACAGTTGAACAGCTCTATTCTCCTATCAATGGAATCGAAAGTTTAAAAGATGGTGATGATCCTATTGGATACCAAGTGGGTTCTTTTGCAGAACATTATCTGACCAATGAAATTGGTATTCCTAAATCCAGGCTTAAAGCCCTTGGATCTCCAGAAGAGTATGCCAGTGCACTTCTAGAGGGTCCGAAAAAGGGAGGTGTTACTGCAGTTGTCGATGAACGTCCATATGTAGAGCTTTTCTTGTCAAGCCATTGCAAGTTCAGGATTGTCGGTCAGGCATTCCCCAAAAGTGGCTGGGGATTTGTGAGTAACATCTATTGTTCTGCTTGCGCTTGCGCATTTGTGCACTTTGACGAAGATAATGTTTGTTTATTTCGTTGTCTTCTATTTGTTTCCCAGTGCCCTGTGAAACCTGCTTATGATTGGACTAAATCCAGTTTAAAAAATTCCTCGATGGCTAATTTCTTGTATCTTTATGTAGGCATTTCCACGGGACTCCCCATTGACCATTGACTTATCAACAGCAATTTTAACACTATCAGAAAATGGAGATCTCCAGAGACTTCATGACAAGTGGGCTACGAAAAACTTGTGCACTACAGATGATACCAAGATTGAATCAAAGCGTCTTCACCTGAGAAGCTTCTGGGGCCTATTTCTTATATGTGGGATAGTTTGTTTTCTTGCTTTCGTTATATACTTGTGGCAGATTATTCACAAGTATCGGGAATCTGTCGCTGTTGAATCTGCTTCTAATGGACAGGTTAGCTCACATTCTAGACGCCTTCAAACTTTAATATCAGTAATTGATGAGAAGAAGGATCAATCGAGAAGGGACAGAAAAAGAAGGAAGCTTGACCGATGACAATGTGCCGCTAAGTAAGATGAATGAACTGCCCAGAAACTCTGAAAGGAGACTACCTGAAAATTCTTCTAAGAACAACATAATAAACTAGAGGAAGTGAAATCTGTTCACTGGTTAAAATACATCTATCTGTGTAATTCAATGTAATGTCCTCGTGTTTGTATCTTATGTGATGTCATTAATTATGTGTAAATAGGGAAAGTATAATGTAGAACGTAGACAGTCTTCATCAAAATGTATATATGCATTTAGAAATTCGTTTTCTTGAATGAATATGTTCATGTATGGCAACACATTTATTTTTTTCTTCTACTCTTTCTTTCAAGAATTACGGGCACGAGCACTGGGGGTTGAATGCAAATAACAAACTGCCTAGTTAATAGGCATTAGCATGTCTTATTTAACAGATACTCTCCTTGTATGTTTTGCACAGGCGACTCTCCACTTCTCCTCTTTCCCTTTGCCATAACCATCAGCGCATGCATATTGACAGCTTTAATCAGAATCCCATTCTTGGAGGCCACCATTGTGTACTTGAGTCAAAATCTTGATTTTTAACGAAAAAGATGACAGAGAAAGTAAAGTCTGTTAAAAAACGATGCATGATTAAATTTACGGTTGCATCACAATTTATAGATTTGTCTACCAACAGATGATGTGATGAAATTTAATTCGATCAAAATCTCATCAACCAAATATATATTTAAAAAAAAAAAACACCTAGATAAGAATAAAGCAGGATTAAAGGGGGAAATAAAAAAATAGTTGAGAAAAGTTGTTCGCCCATTGAAGCGGTAGGTGAGCTGGATTCAGAATGTCGTGAGACAATTCGGTTCATGTCTGGCGTGGGCGTTAGAGCATTGGGAGGACCTTTCCCTAGTAGGAGAGGACCGGAAATGCTTTTGCATAAACGTCCAAGTCGATCAATAATATCATAATCCATTAAATCAGCCCACCCTATCCTACTAGTATAGGAAATCCTATATTTTACATATCCATACGATTGCGTCGTATGACTTTCTTTTCGATACCTTATCAATCTGTAAATGATGATATACAATAAGTATTTTCCATGTCATTTAATCAGTTTCAAACCTGGGTCTTGATCATTATTGTTATGCTCATGATTTTTATCAGTACATTATCGTTATTAATTGTGTATTAGGGAATGTATAATGTACATCGTAGACAGCCATGTATGGCAACACATATATTTTTCTTTCTTCCACTCTTTCTTTCAAGAATTACGGGCATCAACATTAGGGGCTGAACATAAATAACAGATACTCTTGTCGTATGTCTTGCACAGGCGACTCACATTTACTGGCCGTGAAAATCTCGATTTGTTTGCATTGCCAATAGCAATCTATCATGCAATGTGCATTTTTATTTCTGTCTTCTCCTTATGCCATAGCTATCAAAGCACACATAATGACAGCAATAATCAAATCCCATTCTTGGAGGCTGAAGATGATGAAGAAGGTTTATTTTTAAGAAGTGATTTGATTCTAATGCAGTGATGATGTAAAAGGCTATGGATCTTCTCAACTATTTAAGGATAAGCCTGTTCATAAATGATGCACAATTTTTGCCCATGTCTTCAATTTTAACGTTTGAAAAGTAGAAATTAAAATAAATAAATAAATAAATTTTGCAAATGTGAAATAAAATCAATAATTTCTTTTTTTTTAAAGTTTAATTATTGATGTTAATGTATCATTTCGTTATGGTATTTGCATTTACAAAATGAATATAATTCTTTTCTTGAAATGTCTTTTACAAAATGAATATAATTCTTTTCTTGAAATGTCTTTTACAAAATGAATATAATTCTTTTCTTGAAATGTCTTTTACAAAATGAATATAATTCTTTTCTTGAAATGTCTTTTACAAAATGAATATAATTCTTTTCTTGAAATGTCTTTTACAAAATGAATATAATTCTTTTCTTGAAATGTCTTTTACAAAATGAATATAATTCTTTTCTTGATAATGTCTACTCTGATACCATCATCTTGTTAATTAATTAATAAATTTCAAACTCGGTCATAATCATTATCGTTATGCTCCTCTAAATATAATTAATAGAAGATACATCAGACATTTTTATTTTACATTTTGCTATAGGAAGTGATATTGTGTAACTAGCAATCGTTTCACTAAACATGATTCTTATATACAGAAAATATGATCAAATCAATATTTATGGCTTTTTTGACATATCAATATGTAAATAAACCAAATAGTAAGTCGATTAAATAATTGTAAGACGATGAACAAATAATTAATATACCAGTTTACTGTGACGAAAACCAGTCTGATATATCAGGAAAATGAAGACATTCATTCACTTTGTTATTGTATAAAGTCATATCAAAACTCCGGAAAATCTACTAAGAACCGGAACTTGACCGCTTTCTCTCACAAAGACATATAAAATGAAAAGATTACGCATTAAAATGTGATAAAGTTTTGTGATGACTGTTAAACCCACGAAGGCAGAAACCCATTTTGAGCATCCACTGATACTTTCCTTGTGTGTCTTCTTGCACAGGCAACTCTGCACCCGCTCTCACAATCCCAGTGCGTAAAAATGTCGATTTGCATGCATTCGGAATAGCACTCTATCATGCAATGTGCATTCGTATTTCTCTCCGCCCCTTCTGCCATTGCCATCAGCAAAAATGCGAACATAATGAAGGCGATCATCAGAATCCTATTATTGGCAGCCATTGTGTGCTTTTGCCAAAAATCTTGATTATTAACAGCAAAGATGATGAAGAAAGTATGTTTGTAAGAATGGATTCTAATACACTGATGTAAAAGGCCAAATCTTTTCATCTATTTATAGATGATGAAAGGGTGTCTGTTGCCATTTTCGTGTCTTTTCAGTTTTCAGTTTCAGAAAGAACACGCCTGTTCATAAAGGACAGTTAAATTTATGACCATGATCTGGTTTATTAATCGACTTGAAGATTTTTTTAGTAAATAATCTTTTAGAAATCATTATTAATCAGTGAAATTAATAGTATTTGTGACAACATAAACCTTCGTACTTTCTCTCTCTCATTATGTTATCTTCCGTTGACATGGATATTTTACCTTTTTTCAGTTGAAAGGCAAACTCATAGCGCATCAAGCACTTGTTTCTCGGATCTTAAGATGGAGAAGGAAAAAAATGTATAGATAGTAAACCAGAGAAAAAAGAGGGTGAAAGGCAAGAACACGCCTTTACCGCGAGAGGAGGTAGCGAATCGATGGCGTCCCCGAGGAGTTTCTGGTCATCTTTGTGGCCGGCTACGGTGGAGGAGCTAACGTGCACCTTGTCATCCCTCTCGATAATATTAGCATCTTTGTCGGCCATTTGAATCGGAGCTTGCCTCATTGCAAGGCGACGGTTATCCCTAACCTAAAGAAAAAATAAGGAAAACGATACCTACCGGCTTATTCTACTCTTTTCCGATAGGCCGAAAACCCAAATTCTCCAAAACCCAAAAGAAGGAATAGTGATTCGGAGGACTAAATTTTCTTGTTTTGTATCACCAAATTACGTGATATCCTATTCCGCTGTCGTTTGAGGGAATTCCGCTGTTTAGGATCTTGAAATTCCGTTTTTAATCTGTTAAGAAGATTTGTATCGCACTGGATTGCAGAAACCCATGTGAATTTCTTTATTCAGATTGGAATTTCTAGGGGAAAGTCTGCTTTTCAAGATGAGGGCGATGTAAGGGTTTTTCATTTTTCCTTATTTTCATGGATTGTTCGGGTTATTTCGAAAATTTGAACTGGTATACGTGTTTCTGAAGAGAAATTTCTAATAATGTGCATTGGAACTACAGAGCAGTAGCTCTTTCTTTGGGTTCTCTTAAATTTTTTTCTTTTATTTTTGTTAATAGGCATAGATCTAATTTATTTGGATTTGCGAATAGACAACATATATTTTTCTTTAACAGGCTGCTCCTTTTCTACCTATTGAAAGGAGGGATGTTTTACTTCCTGCCAGAAGTCAACATACGGCCTGATGATGATACAAATTGAGTTATTTCCATATACTGTAGTGTAAAGGTGCCTTTACTAATGTTTACTAACGTTAAATTGACAATTTGAAATCATTTTTGTTGGTCAATGTTCCTATTTTAATTGAAAACCACTCTTGATAGTTATCAAATTTATTCCCCTCATGTGACATTCCTATCTCTCGATGAAAGATGCGAATATGATAAATGCATTAAACGAGCTAGAACATCTTTAAACAACCATGTGAATCATAGAAGTATATATCTCTATCCTCTATCGAACCTTACAATGTTTATTATTTTGTGCTAATGATCGTATTATTACTTTCGATAACAACAAAATCCACAATTAATTCAACTAGTGGCCAACTAATTGAAAAGTATGAAAAACGATACCAAACATTCAAACAAATTTAACGTCAATTTAATTATTCAAATTAAAAACTTCATAATAAGGGTTCATCATATCCTGACAATAATGATATTAGCCATGTATGATGTCGAAATTAAACAAATAAAGTTTGAACGACATCATCGAGTAATTGACGAAGCTTGATTAATTTCCAAAGTGACGTTGCTGTGGTCACTTCTTTGTCGTCTTTGTGTTTGCCTTATTTTCCGTCCAAATTTGTTTGTGTAATTCTCCCTTTTCCTCTCTCAGTCTGCGCGTGTATATATATGTGTATATATGTCAGCCAGCACCCTCAATTCTTGTCATTTTGTCTCTCCAAAGCTGCCAAATGTTTGTGTGTGTGTATATATATATATATTGCAGCCCACTTTTTTCTTATTTTCCTCCCACTGCCGAATTCTCCCAGAGGCTGCCCTTTTTTTGTGTTTTTACATAACTAATTCAGTCTCCTTTTTCCAATTCTCACAGCACGTCTGTCTTCCAAATTTTGTACAGGCAGCAACCTTTTTTTCTTTACTCCAGCCACCGCCGTTTTTGTGTCTTAATGTATATATTTCCAGCAGGCAGCTCGTTTTCCTCCCTTCTTTAAATTGTCTGCTCCTTCCTTACTGTGTGTGTATGTATGTTAATGTTATCTCCTCTTGGCTGCCTCCAATGTGTGTATATAAATATATAAACCAGCCTCTTTTTCAATTTTCCCTAGCTGCCCATTTTTTTCCCTTCTCTCAAGCAGCCACAAATTTTCCTTTTTTTTTAATTTTATTTTTCGGGTTTACGTAATTGTGTATATACTAGTCTATTGCACGGACAGGATTATTTTGGACATGATATTAGCGTTTTGAATGTTGATACGAATTTACTGTTTCAAGAAGAAGCGAATCAATCTGTTATAAAAATATCATTTGAGGTAAGCTATCTATGATGTTAATTGGAAAGATTCCATATAGTAATTACAAAAAAAACTTAAAAAATTGAAATAGAAAAAAACAATTTTTATAAAAAATTATAAATTGTCAAAATAAGCCTTAGATTTATATTTTATTGGAATTTAGGAAATTTGAATTCAGATTTTCAATCTTGTAATAGACTTCATTAAAATTTAGATTTTTTCAATACTTGCGTGGATTTCTAAAATGTCTTTCTTGAAGAACTCATATAAAGTAATAATAAATTAAATTCTCTTTTTGGAAGGAGAGTTCTCCTATCACGGAGAGGAACTCTCCTTTCAAGAAGAGAAAACTCTCATTTTTAGAACAGTTTCTAAAAAGGAGAGTTTTCTCGTTTCTAACTTTCCTTGTTAGAAATGAGACTCTCTGTGGATAGAGAGATTCGTTTCCGTGCACGAAAATTATTATTTTTAATGCATAATTATAATTTAAATGTATTATGTTAATAATATAATTTTTGTTTTTGCATTTAAAATTCGTTTTAATTTTTTTCTTTACTATAAAATTTATCTTCTTCAGTTTTAATGAAATAATATGAATATTGTTTGTCTAATTTTTATAATTTTAATTAATTTATTTATATAATATTTTTTTGAGTTTGTTTTGCTCACATTATAAATTCCTTTTTTCTTTTTAGTTGTTTTTTCTTTACGATAAAACTTATTTCTTTAAATTTTAGTTCAATAAATTTTTTTTATATATTCTTTGTTTAATATTTGTAAATTTAATTTTTTTAATTTTTTTGTTTAATTAAATAATATTTATATATTGTTTAAGAAAGTAATTTGTTAAATTTTGAATTACTAAATTTTACTTTTCATTGTATTCATTTGAATGAAATATTTAAATTCTATCATAATTTTTAAATTTTTTAAATATTTTTTTTCTCTTGTTTGTTGCATCATAAATTTTTATTATTTCTAATTAATTTAAAAACTGTATTATTTAGAATGGAAAGATAATAAAGAAACTGAAATATGTACAACAATTTATTAAAGTCAAAAGCAGACATGTATTGTCATTCGGTAGTATTATAACCGTAGTCTTTACCCAAAGGTATACAATTAGGGCCATTAACGTAGAGATAGAAATAGGCTGATCATGTTACCTTCTTTAAAAATTATAAAATAAAATACTGCTGCCTATTGTCACAAAATTAATGTAGATGTTGTTTACTCATGCTTTTTTTTGGAAGCGATCACAGTGGTTTGATCATCAGTTTTATAGCTCGTGTCATTTTATCATCATTTTTATAGTTTGTGTGTTTTTTTTTTTTTTTTTTTTTTTTGGGTTTTGATTTTGCTTCAGTAGGTATGTTTGATGGTTGGAAGAGAGACCTTTTTGCATGTGGTAGAGTGATTTCTTCAGCGGCTTTGGAATTTTCATTGAGTTGGCCATCAACTCTGTTCTTGCCTTTTGCATGTTTATTGTCAGAATTTTCTTTCATTTCAGTTGGCATGTTTGGATCATTTGGGATAGTTGAAGAATTCATTTCAGTCGACGTGGAGGAATTGAATACAAATATGATTTCGAAACGGTATTCAGGTGGATCGTAGCACTTTTCTGTCTTTTTAGGTAAAACAGCATTTTCATATCACTTTCCAATTTCATGACATCATTGAATTCTGTATTTCACTCTTGTGAAGACAAAATATATTTTTCAATACAACGGCATATTTGTTGTGAAGAAAGAAAGTATTATTAAAGGATGTCGGACGTGATGTTTTATGTTTTGAAGATGGTCCATTATGGCAATGGCATCACTTTCCAATAACACCTCTACTGCATCTCCTATGATGGTTGCATCTAATGAACTAGATTTGTCTTCAAGTTGAATGAAAGCATTTACCCTAAAAAAAAAAATTTTCAGCTATAATTTATGTACCTTGTTCATGAAGTAATTATTAGTAAAATTTGAACTTATGTGTAATGGAAGAAGTTATCTTGGGATAGCTTTTGCGTGTTCATATTTACAAAAACGACATTTATGAATTTCTTCAAAGTTTGCGTTGGACGTATTCTTGTAGTTGTTGCACGACATATACCAAAATCTTTTGTTTCTTGATGCTATTTTTCAGTTTGCTCTCATCCAGTAGAATTTTTTTTGTTAAAACATATGTCTTCTGTAATTAGATAGGGAGATAGTACGAAGGAAAATGTGTGTTGTTGCTATATTGTGCGTTATGAAATATTGAGAGAATGTTTTCCCGAGTATAAAATTACTGTTAGGTAGACTTCTAGTAAATCCTCAATTGGTGTCAATTCATTCTTAGTTGGAGGAGAAAGTTTTGGTGGACTGGCAGCAATAAAATGCTTATTTTCTGTCATCTTGTCAAGTGTTTCTTTGTTAGCTTTAACCTTGCAATAAATAATGACAAATTTAGTTTTAAAATACTTCTCTTTTTGTTGTTGTTGTTGTTGTTTTTTTTTTTTTTTTTTTTTTTTGTACAAGAAGCTGTAAAAGCAAAATGTGTGTTGTGTATGTTGTGATACCATTCTTTGTATTCTACAATGGCCAGTAGTTGAACGTTAATGAAAAAATTGCTATTTACTTTGGTTGAAAGTGTGATGCCTGTAGAAAAGAAATTAGGAATTATTTATATGACTTTTTTTCCTTAAAAAAATCATAATAGCATTATAGATGAAGTTGTATTTGTAAAATGTATTTACCGTTGAAAGAAAAAACCTTGAGATTTGTAGCCCATATGACGAGTTTATTTGTAAGGTTTTCAATTATTGTAGTGCATTCCTATTCGACAAAGCTGTCGTACAAAGTTAGCATCAGAGTTTTGAACTATTTGTCTATCAAGATAACATCTTGTAGATAGGCTTGTGTACCAAAGTTAGTTTGAATAAGTCGTTTATGTTGAACAGCTATAGGGAGGCCCATCACACCTACGAGAAGGTCACGTAAAGTGTTCTTTTTTTTTTTTTTGTATTTTTGCATGGAATAAATTTGAACGTAAAAAATAAACTACGAAACATTATATGAAATGATTAGTTTAAGTTGAATATGTTAGAAATCTTACTTATGTCTGTATTCTTGACCATATGCCTCTCTAGTTGATCAAATGGAGTGAGTTCATATTTTGAGAATAGAAGATTCAAGTTATCCTCATTTAATTTCTCAACCTTCATTCTACTTGTTATATTCCAAATTTTTTGACTCGGAGAACTCCGAAATTCACTTTTGAAATCTTTAACGGTTGCGTTTGAGACAATGTATGTTTTTCCAAGTTGGAACTCATCCTTTAGTGCAATGATATTGGCATCGTACATTGTTGCTGTCACTCTGTTTCCCTGATGAACATTAGAAAAGTATGAAGATATTTATGAAACACATAGGTATAGTGATAAGCAGAAAATTATTGGAACGAAAAATATATATACCTCTAAATCCATGAGAGTAAGATTTTGGTAACGGCTGTTGGAATTTCGTGCAGTCTTTGGGGATTGTTTTCCTGCCACGATAACTTTTGCTGTCCTATTTAAATAAGTTGAAGCATTGTGTTAGCCTATTTATAGAATCTCAAACTGAGACGTAATGGTTTAATAAATATTTTAATTTTGGGGACGTGATATTGGAAAGATGAGGTGAAAGTATTAATATGTCCATGTTATCATCAATTATAAAAAAAAAAGAACGTGTAGATGGCATAAAGACTCAATACAAACTGAATAGTTTTTTTTTTTTTTATGTTGAAAACTAATAAAATCATTTACGTAGTAAAATCTTATCAATAGCCATACCTTATTGTCTAAATAGCCATGCTTAACTATCTAATTACTGACATAAGAAATGGAAATTACTTTAAATTTTATTTATAGTACAAGAATGACTGCAATAGAATTGAGGATTATTTCCTTAGTTCTTATTACTTTGTTATATATATTATATAAAACTAATAAACGTAAAAGTTTGGAATATGCATAAGATATGGGAACTACTTAAAATAGTACGTAAATGGTGTTCATGGAATAATTGAGTTAGTAAAACACTTAATAAATTATCGAATAGACATTGGGAAGTAAAGTTTTACTATAGCAGAGGAATAGCTTATAATCCAGTATAAATCACATAGAAAAAAATTTACATTTTGAGGAAAAAAAAGCTACAAATTAATTCATTTGATTTAAATAATATGTAAATATATAAATAAATACATGTATAATAAATAATAAAACAAGTAAAATAAAGTGTAAATTATTTATCTATAAAGCCTTTTATTGCCACACGTATATGTTTATTTTAATTTCAAACTTTTTAATTTCATTCCTATCCTTATCTTTTTCTCTATCTTAAAACCTAGATCTCAAACTTTTCATCTCAAAACCTAGATTTCAAATTGCAAGTAGAAGAAATCACCACCCAAACGTAAGCATTTAGTTGCAAAATTTATTTCATTACTTAGGTGAGGCCACCGTGCACGGTGGTCTCCTCCCTTCGTGCACGGTGGCCTTTTGCAGAGCCCCGCTGACGTGTACGGAGGCCTATGGTCCTACTCCAAAAAACATGGCCTCCGTGTACGGAGGGATATGATCCCCCATGCATGGGGGCAACATCCCTCTGTTCACGGAGAGATATATACCCGCGTGCACGGGGGATTATATCCCTTTATGCACGGAGAGTGAGTATGTAACATTTATTTGGGAAAAAAAAAACATGGGTGAGTTTTGAATGTGAAGAGCTCCTTCCGCATCCTTTGATTTTTTAGTATATTAGCTATGTATGTTGCATGGTTCTAATCAAGTTTCGAAATGTTTGAAACTTTGAAGTGTTTATTACTATTGTCTCTCTTGCATTGTTTGTTTAACTTGAGAAACGATAATAATATGACATATGCTGTAAGCATATCAGCACTTAAATTTCAGTAGGAAAATTTTGCTCAATAAGATTGGGCTGGAGGGAATATAGCGTTGTAGCTTGTTTTCTCTAGCTTTGAGATGGAATAAGTAGTAAAGGATTGCTTGTCACATGGAAACAAAGTATTGAATATTCCATTTTGACCACTATGTAACCCAAACAACAACATAACTGAGTTTCATTCCCAATAAATTCAAAGTTGGTTGCATGAACCCTTTTTTTGCCTTTCTGTTTGGTTTTTTGTTTGAACAAAGTTTTATGCTCCAATCAATCAATTACATATAGAAAAGTTACCCTTTTATTGTGTTCCTATAAATTTAATTTTAAAACTCGTAAATGATATGATTGTACTCATTTGAGAAATAGACAGTTTTTTATTGAAATTGCTATTATAGTATTGTTTAGTATCTTTACTTTAAAGATGTTCCTATCCTACATTAAATGTCGATGCAATATTTTGTTCGACAGTGTCTTCGTGTGATTGATTTTGTTATTGGGATGTGCGTTGATTAATTAAGTACAATGTTATAAGTTCTCTATTTTAGAATTTCTTAAATTTGCTTACATTTTTTTTGAATTATTTATGCAGATGTCTTTGGAATATATATTTTCTCCAAATCAATGGTTTTCAGCGACCATCACTCAATATCCAAATCGTGAGTACCTTAAAGATTTTATGGAGTTTATAGATTCAAATCATCAATGCTCTGTAATGTGCAGTAATTTTTATGGTTTTATGTACGAAGTTTTTTTTTTTTTTTTTTTTTTTTTTTTTTTTTTTTTTGGGGGGTTTTTTTTTTTTTTTTTTTTTTTTTTTTTTTTTTATATAGAGGAGGAGATGAGCAATTTAGTAGTAGATTGGTACATGAATTTGTATTGCGGCTTGTACATTGTGGTAAGAATAATAAAGTTTGGGTAAAATTAGAGGACCATATTGCTAGGTTTGGTATGCAAGAATTTTGTCTTATCACTGGATTAACTTGTTATGAACCGGTCATGGAGATTGATTATAATAACAATCGTCTTAGAAATCAATACTTTCATAGTAATCAAAGAATTAGCATGAGAATGCTCTTTGAAGTTTTCTATCAATGTCAGGATGAAGTTGATAAATTTAAGCTAGGATTAGTTATGTTGGTGGAGTGTGTTATGAAACCAGTTGGAAGAATTATTGATTGTAAAACTCTTGGCATGGTCGAACACCTCAATGAATTTCTTGCATATCCATGGGGTCGGAAAGCATACTTTATTTTGTTAAATTCACTACAAGAATCTCAATTACAAAGAGCACAAAGTGTACAACAGAACGAACAAACAGATTGCAAGTATGCACTACCAGGGTATCCACTTGCATTCCAGGTATATTTTTTATATTTTTTTATTCCTCATTTGGCTTAATTTATTTTTCCAAAAATAATAATTGTAATTTGTAATTGCGTTGCAGTATTGGATATACGAGATGTTTTCAGAAATTGGAAAAAAATTTGGACGTCGTCGATATAAAACAATGCAAAGTTCAAGAATGTATAAGTGGCGGCATAATAAAATTTTGATTGAAACAATGGTTAAGCATTTTCTGACTACTCAAGAGGTATGATTTGTTTAATGAATGTATAATTACATTTGTATTTAATTATTTCAAAAGAAGATCTAATAAAATGATTATGATATTTTATTACAATTACAGTTCAGGTGATTGCAGTGTTACACCCTACTGAAGAAGAATTGGAAACGCCTTGGTACATAAATCTTTCATTGCCTGGTGACACTCAACGTAGTGTATTAGATGGCATTGTCAATGGACAATTGGATAATGTGGCACAACAAATCCCCGACAACACTTATGAGCAAGAGAGGGATACTATATATGAGAGAGGACCATTCTTAGTACCTCAAGAACTTCACCAGCAGTCGAGCCAAATTCAAGATTCAACACGTCCAATTATGTAACTGAAGACCGAATGGTAGAACTGTTGGGTTTCCAAACGCAAGATATAATACAAAATGTGTACGATATATGTGGCAATTTGAGAACAGAAATCTACGACAACCAGAGATAGCTCTTCGAACAATATCGAAAATGGCAAGAAGATCACCTGCAATCTAACTTGCGTTCCTACATGGACACTTCATTGTCAAGTTTCTTTAACACACAATTGGAGAAAGACGAACAATTATTCTAACAACAACAAAAATGCCAAGAAGATCATTACCAGACCATGCACTCTTATGTGGATACCAGTCTAGATTCCATACAATATTATGTTCATGAACAAAATAAGAATACGCTGCAAAAGTTTTTTAACTGGCAATCAAATATGGAAGCCACTATAAGTTGTATGCAACAAGACGTTCCTATTGATAGAGATTCAATTCCTGATGATCAACCAAATGATATTTCAACGTCTCAACAGGTTGAAAGTGTTGAAACACTGCAAAGAGAGAGGAAAAAGAAGGGAAAGCAGATACAAACTTCGCTATCTACAAGAAGTCATTTGGAAGACTATTCTATGGAAAAGTACAAGACACTTAGAAACTGGATAGTGAACAATGAACCGAGGTAGCCAAGACAATTCTTTATTACTAGCCCAAATAGTCAAATATAATTTAGATTTATTCAACACTAATTCTAAGGTAATTATATGCAGTGTATTATTGGAAGATAGTGCTGGGAACATGTATGGAAGAGATTGGTTGAAAAATTTATTGGATCAAACAACAGATATAAATGTTGCGGTGAGTAAAGTTTAGGTATTACATTTAATTTCATTCTATACCTAACATATTAAATTTGTCTCTATTTATTCCATCAGGCAATTGAGTTGGATTTGAAGTTCTTAAGGCGACTCATTAATGATGGTTGCACCCTCGTGTCTAAAGAATATGTCATCGTGGACTTTAAATTTAAAAATGAATGTGCTAATATGCTACTTTGGCAAGGGGATTATGTCGTGAGAACTGAAAAAAGTTGTACCAGACGGAACTGTTCTAAACCAATATGCACGGTCAATTGCCTGTAGAGAGTTGTCCATAGGTAAGGTGTAACTATTTATTAATTCCTTGCTCATATTCGGGGAATACTTGATACCTTTTTTTAGTCAATATTCTGGAGTGGAAATTCCAGATATATGACTGCAGATCAAGTGAAGGCACATGCGAATGCAACACTTACCGTGGTCAATTCTTTATTGCTCGACAAAGCTTTTGCTGTGAGACGAGATATAAGGAAACATAGAAATAAAGATCTGAAGCAAGAGATCATACAATACCTACCTTGTGCAAACAACAGGTAAGCGGTAAAAAAATTTCTTATTTAATATAGTGTATAATTATTCGTATGTAATAATTTAGTATAACATACAATATTTCTTTTACAGGCTGAACTGTGGAGTCTGTGCGCTTAAATATATAGAAAGCTTTGTTTTGGGGCATCTATTGGAATCCGTCTCACCAGATAAGATGACTATATATAGATGAAAAATTGCAGTTGATGTATGTAATAATGAATATTTTCTTCATCCCCGTTAGTCTCTCTGATTGTACTGTAATGTAATTCACTGATTGTAACGGAGTATGTCAATGACTAATCATAATATACTCTATTGAAGTGTTACATATTTTTGGTAGTTGTCTATAACCCGTCGATATTTTCAGATTATTAAATATTCATGTTAAAATGATGTAATGAAAAGGAAAAGAAATTGTAAAAAGAAGAAGAATTCATATCTGGACAAGATATCATACCTAAAAAATTTTCGTCCATAATTTGTCCTTTTAATGGAATCATAAGTTTAGAATTGTAATTATGTCAATTTCATTTCAAAACTGTATAATAATTGTTTTCTATTTTTGACTGAATCTTTTAGTTTCTGTTCTTTATAATATTGATTGAATTGAATTATTAAATATTGAGCTGGATGAAGTGAAGTTGCACGTGAAAATGGAAAAATATCGTAGTTCAGGCGATGATTGTAGTGAAATGGCGTGTGAAAATGGTGAAATGATTATTAAATATTGTTTCCAATCTATCATACATGCTTTTATGTGACAGAGAACTCTTTCTCCACATTTTCACACTATCAAGTATTGAACATATCTTACTATTTTATTAGTAATAAATTTTTTTTTTGAAACATTTTTTTTTATATAAAAGTTATTCTTTATTTTTAAAATGTAAACAGTTAGTCATAACTAAAAATACCACTTCATATTATTCAAAAGTAAAACGAACTTATAATTGTAAAAATTACTTATAAGCAAAAAAATATTAACTTCAAAATTTTTAAGTATAAATATTTAGTTATAGTTAGTTTAGTAAATTAAATATTAATAAAAAGATTAGATATGTAGAATGTAAAAAGTTATTTATTAATAAAAGAAGTACATAAAGTTATTTAGCAGTAATAAAAAAACTTATATAGTCATGAAAGCTACTTATAGTTAAAAAAAAAAAAAAATTGTTTTGATGGTCACGTGCTTCAATAAAAATATGTATAGAAACACTATATATTAAGTAGGTGGTTACGTGTTTTAATAATTTCTTTTTTCTGTAATACTTGTTTTTGAGAAAAGTGAGATTAGTTCTTTTCAGTAATAATGTGTCTACTTTTGTAATTCGTGAACCTGTTTCAGTAATAATTTCTCTATTTCCACTATCTGTGAACATCATGTCAAATCTAAATAGAAAAGAAAAATAAATTTTATATAGCCTATATTCTTGTATTTCCGATATTTACTTACACGAATTATAAGTATAGACATTTAGATATGGTTAGTTTAGTAAATTAAATAATAATAAAAAATTACATCGTAAAAAATGACTTATAAGTAAAAGAAGCACATAAAGTAATTTAAAAGTAATTACAAAAACTTATAATTGTAAAAGCTACTTATATTTAAAAAAAATATTAATCTCACCTTCTCTTACAATTGCAAAAGCTACTTATACGTAAAAAAAAATTAACTTAAAAACTTGTTAAGTATAAATATTTAGTTGCTTAAATTAAACATTGATTAAAAAAAAAGACTTTATCTAGAATGTAAAAAGTTAGTAAAAAAAAATTACTATCTAGAATGTAAAAAGTTAGTAAAAAAAAATTACAACGAGTTATTTAAAAGTATTAATAAGAATACTTATAATTGTAAAAGCTACTTATGAATAAAAATTATTAATTTCAACATTAATAAGCAAAAATTTAACTATATTTAATTTAAAAAGATTGGATAATAAAAAAAATTACTATAATAATAATAATAATAATAATAATAATAATAATAATAATAATAATAATAATAATAATAATAATAATAGAAAAAAAGGTAATTGACGTTAACACTCCGTGCACGATGTAAGCTACACTCTGTGTATGGAGTGGAACCACTCCGTGCACAGAGTAAATTTGTTTATGTCTAATTTTTTTCTTTTTGTCATTTGTTTGTTATTAATTAATTTTAAAAATTTAAGTTCAAAATGTTTACGTTAATATTTTTATTTATCTATAAATAGTTTCGGTAATTGTAGGTTTTTTTTTTATTTATACTTAACTTTTTACATTCTACATAGTGTCATTTTTTATTAATATATTTAATTTTGAAAACTAAATATATCTAAATATTTATACTTAAAAAAATTTTAAGTTAATATTTTTTTATTTGTAAGTACCTTTTGCTATAAGAGAAGGAGGGATTAATATTTTGTTACCTATAAGTTATGCACAAAATTTAACTTGTCAAAAATATAACTTTTTTTTTTTATATACAAAAAAATAATTTATACAAATTTCTGATATTAAGTAGGTTATCACGTGATTCAATAATTTCTTTCTTCTGTAATAGTAGTTTTTGGGCAGAGTGAGATCAGTTATTTTCGATAATAATTTGTTTATTTTTGCAATCCATGAACCTGTTTCAGTAATAATTTGTCCATTTTTACTATTCATGAGTCTTTTGTCAAATCTAAATAGAAAGAAAAAGTAGATTTTATTAATCCTATATAGTTTCTTCTGTTTTCGATATTTACTTACATGAATTTTTTGTCTTTCAAATTTTCATATCTTACTCCAGGCTTGCCGGTGCTTCACTCAAACAGGTTCTTATCTATTTACTCTCTCAAAACTGAAATTTTGTAGTTTTAAGTTACAATTTGTTCAAGAATTGATTGACTTTTACCAAAAAATGTAGATACACATAATTTGTTATTATTCTTGCTATAATGTTATAAAAACTTACCTATATATATATTATTTATGTCAAAATTATTCTACTACAACTTTTCAAAATGGACATTCTACGTCGTTTTTACATAATCATCGGTAATTCACTAAATTATGGCATTACTCTGGTTAGTCATACAATAATGTTTTTTTTTGTACTATAATAAATTTTTACTAATATATTACATAAATTTTTTCTTATGTATATAAATAGATGATGCCTAAATCTTTTGAAAAATACTGGAGACACGAATTCGGTGATACCGTACGAGTAATTGCATATGATGGTATAGTTGCGACCATCAGATTAAAAGAAGTTAGTGGGAAAATATATCTAACTCATGGATGTGAGCAATTTTTCGACCATCACAATTTACATGATGGTTATTGTCTGATATTTGAGTATATTGGAAATTCCACATTCAACATAACTATAATTGACGATTTTGGGTTAGAAGTGAAATATGACTCAAACGTTCTAGAAGAAGGTGAAGAAAACAACAATTCAAATACGCATAGTCCTCTTTTCGAAGTAAAGTTAACACCCCGTCGACACAGCCACTGGAAAATTGTAATGTTTTTTTTGGATATTTCAGTCTACATTTGTGCTCAGTCTGTAATTATGACTACAAGACTAATAATATGTTCATCGTTCTGCAGTGTGTACCGGAAAGATTTGCCAGGTAGCATTTGCCAAAATTCGTGCACAACGTTCAAATTCACAACTCTTTACATCATAATTGGGATATCATCACAAATTTAAGGCCAAATGGTGAAATACGCTGTCTTACTATAGGCTGGGCACATTTTCTCTCCTTCAAGGAATTACAAATGGGTGATACATGCGTATTTGAACTACTAAACAAAGAACTTCCGAAATTTTTGATCTACAAAAAAGACCACATCGATGGAAGTTTGACACAACTATGAGAATTTTTAATTTTAACTTGTTTTAGGTTTTATTTATTCCTGTATATAATGATAATATTTTCTAAACAATGTTCATGTTAATCTAATTTTTTAGTAGTCAATCTGATTTCATTTACCTTTCTTATGTGTCTATATATTCTATTTACATTTAAGTAACTTTTAATTCTGCACAACTAAAGACTACAACACCATTTCCTATTTTCAGCTGAAGATAATGTCCCGTACAAAATGACCGTAAATTCATTCCAATATAACAAATCAATATCCAACATAAAACAGTAAAAAAGTAACAAATAGAATAAAATTTGAAAGCCGATTTTTCTTTAACTAATATATGTTGTTACTACCACCAACAACGAACTACACATATACCCCTTAGCACAATATTTTTGACGTCTCTCTGCAAATTTTAAAAAAAGTTCTATACATACACAAAGAAATCTTCAAAAATAGCAAGAATTGAAGTATGAGTAAAAAAAAATGTTCAAATTTTGGGCTCTAATTTGGAGTGGACTCAACACATACATAGAGGACAGTAAAGAATTGCATAGAAGATCTTTTCGACCTCTGTTTGACTTTGTTTTAGTGTGTTTAGATGTTGTTTGGAAGAGAGGTCTATTTGCTAAAGCCACAACGATTTGTTTTATGTTTGTGGATACATGAGCATCTGTATTTTGCATTATATTTGCCTTCTGGGTTCGTTGTCTTCAAATCGATGTTCATTTGACTTGAATTCTCCACGCAACTGCTTATAGTTGAAACATTTACTTCAGTCATTGTATTTAAGAAATCCACATTAGTACGAGATATATCATAGCATTGAAGACAACAAAAAAATTCATAATGATACTCAGGGGATCCTTTTTTCATGAAGATTTGACTATCATGAATTTAAATGAAATCTATAAGATGAAATTAAAGGATGACAAAGTTAGAACAATGGAAGCATACCTAATGTTTGGACAACGAACAAAAGATATACTATCTCGTCGCGTTTGAATTCTCGCTGATAGTCGCTGCAATATATAAAGTATGAAAATCAGTAGAACAAGTGTACAATCATACATTTTGACTTTGAACCGAATGGAATGTCAAATTTAATAAACTGATAGTGGAAAAAACTTAGTTAAAGCAATCTAATACTCCCATTTTTCTAGAAAAAAATTGCCATTTCATGTAGGACAGCCGTCGGAGAAGTCATAGACAAAGAGAAAAATTGCAATATATTTAACATATACCTACGAGAAAGTTGCAGTTCTATGGATGTACAGACAAAAGAACTTCCTTGTACACAACATTTTTATTACATAAGTTGTGTGTATCATTTGAGTTCGACGGTTTCAGTAGAACTTTTATAGATTTGCTTGTTTTTGCTCTCGATAATGCTATATATAACTGACCATGCAAAAAACTAGTTCTGGAAGATATAAACCTACGAAATCAAGTGTTTGACCCTGGGCTTTATTTATTGTCATTGCAAAGCACGGTCTGATTGAGAACTGAATCCTTTTAAATGGAATTGTAGTTCGATCAGTTTTAAGAGGCATAAATGAGATCCTAGGTAAGAAAGCTTATTTTTCACGATATTCACCAGTTGTGTTTTCAGCAAAAATAACTTTTCTCTCAAATTTTAGACAAGTAAGGCGTGTTCTATTGCATAACCCCTCGGAAGGATTGATATTCCATAATAACATTACAAGACAATTCATCTTAAGTTTCAAATCATGAGGTGGAATACCATTTGGTATCAAAGTATTCAAGAAGTCTTCCTGTAGGCTTTGTTCTGATTTCTCCATTGCTTCATCGAAACTATAGTACGAGAAACTTTGACCAGAAATTTGTTCAAGCAAAAGTCCATTAATATAGTCCACAGATTCATTTGTAAGCGTAAGAATAACACGAGTCACCAATGTATGTAAATGATCGGCATATGCTTCTATATTAGGAAAAACACAATGTATCAAATGTTTTAAAGACGTAATTTCATCTTGGAACGGTAAAACTATACTATTTGGTAGCTTAATACATTTACAAGTATGTTTTTGTTCAATTCCATCTCCAATTGTAAGCAAGTATTCACAAAACATGGGATCGAACTTCGCTCTCATATTTTCAACCAATGACAAATGTAAGAAAAAAGGTCATAAATATGAGAAAATCAGGCTTGCTTTGACTATGTCTTCTTTGTTTCCTTTCGGTACAACTAGTAAAACCTGTCTAAAATCTCCTCCAAAAACTACTACTTTTCCACCAAAAGATAAGTTATAATCAGTAATATCTCTAAGTATTTTATCTACAGTTTCTATAGTACAATGATGTACCATATGCGCCTTATTCCAAATTATTAGCCTTGACATTTTCAATAAAGTTCCCAAGGTCGATTGTTTGCTAACAGAGCAGTTAACTTCTCCTTTAGTTTCTAAAGGGATTTTAAATCTTGAATGAGCAGTTCGACCTCCAGGTAATAGAGATGCAGCCACTCCAGAGGACGTAGTTGCCAAAGCAATTAAATATCGACATCTCACACCAGCTAGTAGCGCTCTATACAAAAAAGTCTTACTTGTCTCGCCTGGACATCAATGAAAAAAGTGCCACTTCATTCAGCTTCTACTATTTCCATAATCATATTATAAGCAAACTGTTGTTCTTTATTTAATGTCGCTGCAAAACTAAAACCT
>NW_019236075.1:87382-106392 GCF_002742605.1 Olea europaea var. sylvestris
AAATGATGTTGGACCTCTAATATGATTTAGAATAAGGCGAAGAAAATATTGTTCTCCTTCAGATGGATTCACTGAGACAATTCTTCATATAACAATCTGTTTCTTTTTGGGAGTCCAAAATTTTTTATTTGCATTCCAAACAAAATATTTAGGAAAATCTCGATACAAAAGTGTTTGAGCAAATTCATTTACTTTATTCACTTGGAAAAACTCGATTAACATTGTTCTTCTCATATTTTCATTCGTAATAATAATAGATAAATCATCCGTATTTTTGTAAGTTACACGTTGACGATCTTCAATATGAAGTTGTAGAGCACAAACAATTGGATAGATTTCCGATAAATTGAAAAAAAAAAAAAAGTCATCCACATAACTTTAGGTGGAGATATCCATCTAGCTGATTGGTAAGTAGAGATTTCATCGATATCTTTGTCTGTCTCATTTCTTCCAACGAAAAAATTAATACGATCATGTCCTTTGTATACATATTTGTACAAATATTTTACAGCTTTAATAGAAGAGCATACTTCAACATTAATAAAGCAATCAAACTTTTCAATTAAATAAGGATTATATGGTACAACTCATTGATTGTCTAACATTTGATCTCTCACTTTAACACAAATATCATTATTACGCCGCCAATACAACGGGTATGAATTATCTCCAAGTATAGTATTATTATGATAATCATTCGGATATTTATTTTTACAACCGTTATTTGTCACCATACATACATTTTTCGGATTCAAATTTCCACAAGGACCATGCATATTATGCTTCACAATAATAGAATGGAGATAAGGATATATATTTTTATCAGGAATTTCACAAGAGACTATCCTATCAACTTGTTCAGTGGAAGAAATTTTATGACCACTGTCAAAAATCAACAATAGATGTGCGTGAGGGAGACCTCTTTTTTGAATTCAATCACATATATATGAGCAATAATAGGACCAAAAATATCATTTTATACAAATCATTTTTAAGTTCTTCTAATTTTGCTCTAAATATACGTACAATCAAATCTGGTCGATTTTGAACCTCATCATTGTGTTTTAATTCTTGCTTAATTTCTGGCCAATTTGGATTACATGTTATAATTAGGAATAAATCTGGTTTTCCATAACATTGGACAAGAGTCATAGCATCTAAGTACCTCCTTAGCATATCTCGAAGTCCACATGTAAAGGATTGTGGTAAAACAACTTTTTTCCCAACTTTGTACCCTCTAATTTCTACTTTATGTACACTATCTACAATATCTTGATAAAGTTCAGCACGAATTTGTTTCTGATTATTACAAAAATAATCTAACTTGGATGTCTCTATATTAACGTACATATCTACAACATATTGTTGGAAAAGTCAGCCAATAAGAAGCAATACAGATTTACCATAAGGTCTAATCTGTAACTTGTATGAATAGTACTCACGACATGATACTTGTGACTGTTTCTTCGTTTTCTTAAGCACTGCACGAGGAAAAATGAAGCAA
The DNA here is from genome assembly GCF_002742605.1 of Olea europaea var. sylvestris. Classification (NCBI taxonomy): domain Eukaryota; kingdom Viridiplantae; phylum Streptophyta; class Magnoliopsida; order Lamiales; family Oleaceae; genus Olea; species Olea europaea. The sequence continues at coordinate 88,887 of NW_019236075.1, forward strand.
ATTTTATATTTACTTCAAACATCACATCTATGGAGATATAAGAAAGACACAAGAAAGTACATGAACAAACCATTAGCCTCTTTTTCAATAATTTGAGCTACAAAATTTATTATTTTAGGATTAGCAACATGGTCGACCAACTGCGCAAGCTGAGAAGATGTGTTTTCGTATCTGTGAATACCTTTAAGCCAACCACATTCACCAAACGGGAAAAGCAAAGGGTATTACAAAGGATCATAACAACCATAATAATAATGAACCCTATGCGAATCACTAGAATGTCCATATATAGTAATATCACGAACACGAATTTTTGCGTTTTCATCATCCTCAACCCGTACGACAACTACTTAAGACGCCGACGGAGTATTAAAAACTCTCTGATAGAGTCCTGGGTGACATCTTATTTGTATTTTAAACTCATGCAAATCGGTTATATTACTTCGAGACTTAAAGAATTTACTACACTGATTTACCTTCAAGATTCCAATTAGAAAAAGCAAAGTGGATTCTACCAGACTTTCTGAAGTTTTCATTCGATTTTGGAGTTCATTATCTGTATCGTAAAAATATAATTGCATATAAGAAGGCGTATTATTATCCAACATAAGTTGATTTATATAATGATATACTTGTCCCTGAACTCTAAATGTGTATATACATTTGTATGCTTTAAACAGCTCATTATCGTACTTTACACCAAATGAAGTGAAAGCAAAGTGATTCTTATATCCACGCGCAAGTTTTTTAAATTCCATACATGCATGTTCTTTAGACGTAAATAGAGCGTACAATTCATCGGTGAATCAGGCATAAAAAGTTTCACTTTTCCATAAGAGCAACAAAAACCTTTAGTTTCTCTATACAATTTGTGTGCGCCACAATGCTTACAATAAGTGCATGTCGGTAATACATATGCAGTAGTTGGTATACTAAACAGATTAGAACTTTCATGTAATTCAGAATCAACAACATTAATCATCTCTTCATTCGAAGTAGAAGCCTCAGAATGAGAATGTATTATATATTAATCAACACCAGAACTATTATTTTTAGATAAAATTGGATCATTTATCCTCTTACGACGATCAATACTTATAGTTTGAATTCGATTCCTCCTATCCACCCGCCTTTGATTTTGTTGTTGGCGAATGAAAGCATTATACGATTTATTTGTGTTTTGGGATAAAGTTTCAAGATCAAAATAACCAGACTTGTCATTTGTAGATTTTTGCAGAGAATCCATCAGAAGAATAAATTTACCACTGATTTTGAATAATACAAAAAATTATTAATTCAATTAGAAACTAACAAATAATAATTACATTTAACGTACTGTAAAATAAATGTGGTAAATAAGAAAAAGTTCTGCTACAAAGCAAACTTCCAACAACAACATAAACTTCATAGCCATATCTAACAAAAAATAGACAACTCCAATTAGATTTTCACGTATATATAGAGATAAGAATATACCTCACATCTAGGTAGAGTAAGATGAGTCAAGCTACATTTTCATCTATACACAGAAATAAAACCTACATACATTAAATAAATTCAAAAGAAACCCAAAAACGAAAACACAAACAAAGTAAATAAAAAAATTGCAAGAACTTACCCAAAGTTAACCGTCGTAATTTCTTCCCTATGGTTAAGATATAGACTACACGACTTTTTTTTCCCACTAAAAGAAACAAAAATTTAGAGAGTTTTTTCCACATATGAAAGCTGAATTTTGGAATTGAAGGAGAGAGGATGAGTGAATTCAAAGAGTGGTAGACAATAGATTATTTATGCTTTCTTAATAATATAATATAATAAAAAAATACCAAACCACTTTGACCAAACCTATTTCAAACCAGTTGAATGTGAAAACACATGTAATAAAAACGAACAATCTAACTCTGCACAAAAAAGAGCACTTCGAGTTATTTTTTAAATTTAAAAAGTAATAACTCTCTTATAATTGTAAAAAGCTACTCTATATATCTATCTATAAATAAAAAAAAGTATTAACTTAAAATTTTTTAAGTAAAAATATTTACATATATTTAGTTTTTTAAATTTTAAATATTAATAAAAAGAATACACCATCTAGAACGTAACAAGTTAATTATAAGTAAAAAAAATCACTTCAAGTTATCTAAAATAATAAATAATTGCGAAGCGTACTTATATAGAAAAAAAAAATTAACTTCAACATTTTTAAGTAAATATTTAGATATATTTAATATTTTTAAAATTAAATATTAAAAAAATATTAACATGAAATAATTTTATTTCTTTTTTTTTTATTTCAAAACGACTCCGTGCAGGGAGTGAAAATACAGAGTGATTTTCACTCTCATGTGCATGGGAGTGATTTTCACTCCATGCACGTGCGTGGAGATTTTTTTTTAATTTTATTCGTAATAATATTTAATTGTAAAAATATTAAATATATCTAAATTTACTTAAAAGTGTTGAAGTTAATATATTTTTTTTTATAAATAGCTTTTACAATTATAGGTTTTTTTTATTAATTTTAAATAATTGGAAATGAGTTTTTTACTTACAAGTAACTTTTTAAATTCTCTATCGTCTAATCTTTTTATCAATATTTAAGAAAGGATAAGCAACTTTTAAAATAAGAAGGGATAAGTATAAATAAAAAAATAAAAAAGTATTAACTTAAATTTTTTTAAGTACGAATATGTACATATATTTAGTTTTTTAAATTTTAAATATTAATAAAAATAATACACCGTCTGGAATGTAGCAAGTTACTTATAAGTAAAAAAATCACTTTAAGTTATCTAAACTAAAAAAAATGTAAAAGGTACTTATATAGATAAAAAAAAATTTAACTTCAACATTTTTAAGTAAATATTTATATATATTTAATATTTTGAAAATTAAATATTCAAAAAATATTAACTTGAAACAATTTTTTTTTTTTCAAAACGCCTCCATGCACGGAGTGATCACTCCATGCTGCACGGAGATTTTCACTCCCATGCATGGAGATTTTTTTTTAAAATTTTATCCATAATAATATTTAATTGTAAAAATATTAAATATATCTAAATTTACTTAAAAGTGTTGAAGTTGATATTTTTTTTCTATGAATAGCTTTTACAATTATAGGTTTTTTTAATTATTTTTAAATAATTGGAAATGATTTTACAATTATAGGTTTGTTTAAATAATTTTCGTTTATTATAATTTAATAGCTACATAATAAATTATTTCTATTTATCTCTCCAACTTCTTTTATTATACAATATAATAGTACTCCCTCTAATCAAGTGAAAGCGAAGTAGTGTTATTCATAATAATATTTAATTGTAAAAATATTAAATATATCTAAATTTACTTAAAATTGTTGAAGTTGATTTTTTTTTTCTATGAATAGCTTTTACAATTATAGTTTTTTTTTAAATAATTGGAAATGATTTTACAATTATAGTTTTGTTATAATAATTTTTGTTTATTATAATTTAATAGCTACATAATAAATTATTTCTATTTTTCTCTCCAACTCCTTTTATTTTACAATATAATAGTACTGCCTCTAATCAACTGAAAGCGAAGTAGTGTATGAAAATTGATAAATCATTAAAACGGCGTGTCAAAATCTTGAGATGGCGTGTGAAAATAGCACTGCAGTGTGATTGAAGAATAATTTACTGTTGCCGAGCCAGTTTCAAACCAGCTTCGTGTGAAAACCTATGTGACAAAAATGAACAGTAAACCTCACATTCTCTCCTTTAAGATAATGAGGGATATACACACCAAAGAATCCAGTCCATTTTCTTTTCATTCATATTCTCGATCCAATTGCAAAGGCTCAATTTGATTAATGCCCTTTTTAAAATATGCCACCAACTGTCCAAGTAAGCTAATTTAGCCCTTGATAAAAATTATTTGTGCACCCATATCCTTTTAATTCAATTTACGTCCTTCAACTTTTCAAAGTGTGGAATATTATCTCCAATTATTCATCTAATGGCCAATTTATCCTTCCAAATGCTTCAAAACGAGTTAAACACTAAAACAACGAAAAATAACCCAAATTAAATAGAAATAATAATTTGACAGCATAAACGTTTGGTAATGTGGCATAAATAATTACACAAAATGTACTTATCAGATTGAATGCAAATAAAAAATTGCCTAGGTAATAGGCATCAACATGTCTTCCTTAACAGTTACTTTCCTTGTATGTCTTGCACAGGCGACTCTCCACTTCTCTTTTCCTTCTGCCATAACCATCAGCGCATACGTAATGACAGCTATAATCAGAATCCCATTCTTGGAGGCCACCATTGTGTGTGTACTTGAGTGAAAATCTTGTAAAAGGCCAAATCTTCTCAACTATTTAAAGGTGATGAAAGGGTGCGTCTTGAAGTGTTTGAGTCTGTTCATAAACGATGCACGATTAAATTTAAAGCTGTGCTTCATATACATGGAAAGGAAAAAAAACCAATGGAAATTATGCTTAAATCCCTAAAACTGGAACATGTTCCGTCTTGAACCTATTAAGGGAAGGGAAGAGAATAAATTTAATTACAAAGTGTATAACAAAATCTCTCACAAGAAATAAGTTTCTAAGATGTTAAGGTTATTTATCTCAAATGATACGAGCACAATGAATACACCTCCTCCATCATATAGTATAATAGTAACGAAAGATATAAAGGAAGACAAGAAAAGAGAATTTATCAAATGCCTAAGATCTTGCCATCTAATTTATGGATAACAATGCTTAACCATTGCAAAAAACGCAGCAGATTTTCAGACATCAAAATAGCATGTTGTGTAACATTTAACAAATGCAAGAAAAAAGGAACTTTTGATAATCATCATAAAATGGAATGGAAGGGCCTATTTTTCTCCCATGCATTCACATTCCACTCAATTAATATGTTGCTCCTTTGATGATGCATCAGATAACATGTAGATTTAAAATCCTGCATAACTTCAAATATTTCTAATAACAAGACCGGTTCAATGAAAGAATACACATTAGATTCATGATATGTCACATTTTAAACGAAATTTAGTATGTCTAAACATTGGCAATTGAAATTAAGAGAGTTCCAAATTACCAACATTACATGAGGACTTGTGAGACAATTTCAAGAAATCTTTCGATTATTTTGGATGGAAACTTTTTCGGGTAGCAGTAGGGATGTAAATTGGGCTCGTCGGCTCAATCCAAAAAAAGCCTCAACCACCCCGACTTGTGGGTCGGGCTGAGCCTCATTTTGGAAAGTCGACTCTAGCCCAACCAACATGTTTTATGGGCTATTCGGCTCTAGCCGAAAAAAAGATGGCAACAAATCAAAGCTGCCTTAACCGACAGTTGCTGCATGTTATATTGAAATTGATTTGAATTTAAATGGTTTGATTTTTTTTGGTTATAAATATGAGTTAAATTTCCCAGTTTCATATCAATTTTAACTTGCAGTATGTTGATTGTAGTTGGTCCTAAATCGGGAAAAAGGAGGAGGGATGTAACTTTTATTTAATTTATAATTCGTAAAAATTGTACAAATTTAAGAATTGTCATGAAAAAAAATCACGAACAAGCTCGGCTCGGTAAGGCCCAAGTTTAGATTTGCCGGGCAAAATTTCTGCTCGGCTCCAGCTTGCAATAAAGCTTGGATCACTTTACTCGATCCGAGCCCAAGCATCAAATTTCGGCTCTACTCGTTGACAAGCCTAGGTACCAGGATTCAGAATCATACTTCTTTTTAATACACGACCTGGAATGACAATAAAAGAACTTTTGAAAAGTTATACCCTCGTAAACATTTTATATCGAAAGATAACCACAAAGCATAAAGGAAAGGGCATGATTTAATTATTATAATTTCATGTATAGAAATTAAACTAGAACAAAATTAATGTAGCGACCATTCCAAACATAAAAATTTAAAATTAAAAGCCAATAATCCATAGTGATCAAAACTAGACTAGATTGCCACTTCTAATTAGTTAGAGTACTAAGATATCCATATCAATAGCAGGAGGACCAAATCGCTCCTTCTGCATAATTTTTGGATCACCAAAGATAGAGGATCAAACTATCGATTCTGTATAATTGGCATGCTAAATTGTCTGTTCTTGTTAGTTGGAGGACGTAAGATCACTTCTGAATAGTTGAAGATTCAATAGGTTGATCACCATACTTCAGTTTCTAAATAGATTTAGGACTAATATGCTCTTACAGAATAGTTGGAGGACTATATTGCTTATTATTAGTATTTCATGATGCTATTGCCCCTTATTCATGTTGGAGGATCCATTTGCGACCACTACATAGTTGCAGGAAGAATTTTTTGTTTATAACTAGATGGAGGGTGAACTTAAATCAATCCAAACTGAAATTGGAACCAAATCTAAACCAAAACCCAACCCAATACTTAGTATTTTATTGTGAACATAGAAAGAAAATAAAATTCAGGCAATTGAATTGCCTAGAAATTAGTTGCATGAAAATTGTCTATTAAGGGGGTGTTTGATGGAAATTAAAATTAGATTTTTAGAATATTGTGATACAAGTTTTTGAAATGTGTGGTTGAAAAGTTGTAAGACCCATGAAAGATGCGATTAATATTAATTGTTTGAATTTGACTTAGATTAAAATCAAATTTTTAATCCATACCAAACGGCCTGTAAATTTGTAATACCATTGATAGGAAGTCTACATAAGCTCATAGATAATTTCTTTAATTTGTAAATCATCTGATGTAGTTTAAGGTTAAAATATCTCACAAGTGCCATAATAGTCCTAAAAGAGTTTTTCATAGAAACCAAAGAGAGTTTCTTTAAAGTCAATGCTTTCATTCTAAGTAAAGTTATTTACAACAAAACAGGCCTTATATCTCAACACATCACCCCTCAAATCCCTCTTGATTTTAAATATCCCTTTACAACCAATAAGTTTCACACCTTTAGGCAATGGGATGAGTTCCTAAACGTCATTGTCGCTCATGATCTTATCTCTTTATTAATGGTATCAGTCCACTCTTAAGAATTACTCATTTGCATTTTTTGATGAAAGTTAATTGATCAAATCTTCTTCCACAAATCTAATGATATCCTTATTTTCTTAGAGAAAGAATATAAAGTTTTCTAAATTGTCTTTCTCTTTTCTTTAGTGAATCTCCTTAATGGTATTTATTCTTGATGTTGGTGAGTTTGTCATTTTGAAACAATCTCTTGATTGTCTACAGGGGATTTTGTGATATTGTCTTGATCCAAAATTACTTCTTGAATAAGGTCTGGAGCAAGAATCTGTCCTAGTTTCGATCATTGGCAATTGTAACAGAAGAGATATATTTATATTCTTTCTCAAATACAAAATCCTTAACCTTATAACCTTATCTCTTGGCACAAACTCTACATTCTCAACGAATTGGACATTTCCTGTTTTGAAAATCGACCTCGTTGTGAGATCTTAAAATTTGAAACCCCTTGACCTTTCAAAGTAATCAATAAATTAGCAATTGATAATTCTGGAGTCCAGTTTATTTTTCAATTGCCTATAAAGCATTCACTTAACTACCCCATATGTGCAAGTGTTTCAAAATAGACCTTTTGTCTATCCAAAGCTTGTAAAGGGTTTTAACAGTTACTTTACTTGAAACTTTATTGAGAATTTAAGTTGTAGTCTTTAGTTCTTCACCCTAGAGAGGTATTAGTGTACTATGGGATGATTCCACATTCCCGTAGGAATTTAGCAAAAGGCCATGTACGTTGTTCTCCTGATCCGTCATATCTTTCATAATATTCACCACTATGGTAAGATTTGACTTGTTTAATTCTTTTATTGATTTAAATTACAACATCAATTTAATAAGCATTGACCTGGTCCAATGGTTGAGATTTCTTATGAATGAGATATAGGTAGTCATAGCAAGAATAATCGTCCATGAACATAATATGTGATTGTTGACCATTCTAAAAAGTCGAACGGAAATGACCCGCAAATATCCGTATGAGTTAGTTCTAAAAGATTCGAAGTTCCATTGGCATTAATCTTCTTATATTTGTTTATTTCCCCTTAATGCAATTAACATAAACACTTAAGTCTAAAAAATCAAGCGGATCAAGAATTCATTCTGACACAAATTTTTCCTTTTTCCTCTAAGATATGTGACTTAATCGCTTGTTTCCGTAACGAAGTGAAATTCTTATTGGTTAATTTATATTTACTACCATGTGAATTTACAAGTAAGGTTTCTTAATAAAAGGCCATCGAATTAAGCAAATATGGGTTATCGTAACCAGATAAAGAACTGGTACCCACAACATTAGAATTAAGAAAGAGACAAGACTTACTATTTTCAAATGAACAAGATTAATCGAATTTGTCCAATATAGAAATAGAATCAAAGTACATTTTAAAAGGATGTATTGCAAATGTCTCTTTTAAATCCAAATAATAACCAGTCTTTAATAACCTAAAAGTCTTTATAGCCTCAACTTTAATTGATTTGCTATCGTTTGCACATATGAATCTTTCGGCATCAATTGGCTATTTACTGTTCAGGCAACCCCACATAGACACGCTTATTTGAATAGTGACACCGAAATTTATCCACTAAGTGCGTCTAGGTACTAAAATCAAATTAACTTTTGAATAGACTAAAATGAGAAGTATACTTTATTTTACATGCCAAGCGTGTTACTTAGTACAATCTCTCTTCACGTGTTCCAAATTTTTTCAAAAGTAACAGCTAGATGATTTATCTTTTTCGGGCTTTTGTTGTTTCTTTTCAACCGAACTAGATATAGCTTTCTTATTCTTTAGCTTGTCCTTAGAGTTACTTACCAAGTGGATAGTATCAATTTCATCTTGCTTTTGTCTTTCTTCTTCTTGCACATAATATGCAATGAGTTCATTCAGAGTCCATTACCCATTTTTTGACAATTAGCTCTGATAGCATTTGTTAAAACTTCATAAAACTTTAAAACTAGAAAATTTAAATTCTTTTATTGCTAAGATCCTCAATGTTAAATCATCAAAAGAATTATTAAATTTGGAAAAAAAACCTTAATTCATTGAAAATGATCCGTTATTACTGAATCTTGATTCCGAATCTTGAAATTTGAACTACAATCTTTTCATGTTTAACTTCTTCGCTTTAAATCTTGAATATTGCCCCTTTTGATTTTTAAATTCTTGTTTTTGACTTTGGCTTTTTGCTCCATAATCTCAATCTTTCAATTTCTTCTTCTTGACTCTTGATTCTTGATTGTTGATCTTGATTGTGGGTTTTGGATCTTCTTTTTTAATATATTTTCTCTTAATATTCATTTATTGATAAGATGACACAAATAATGAGAATCACATATGAATTGATAACCATATATATTCATAAGTATTTTGCTCATCATAAAATAGAACCATACCGGATCTAGTCTCTATACATATAATCTAGTCCCAGAGTTTATTTAGGTGCCCTAAACTCAACAATTCAATTTAGGCCATGACTCACCAAAGATGAGCATCACTCATCCTTCACATCGACAAATCATGTAATTCACTTGAGAAACTCACTCGGACCATTCAACTTTTAGACCATGAGTCGCCAATGAGATAACTGAAACAAAACATACCAAACTATGAATATATTTAGGGAGTTGTAATGGGATATATAACAAGAAGTAGGTAGTAGTTAGAGAAGTAATGAATCTTCCGTCACAAAAGATAGATCCAGTAAAACTCGATTTTGTAAAAACTCCAGCTGAAAAAAGGAGACTATTCACTTTTTTGTCATGAAAAGAAATAACAATCTATTCATGTTCAATAATTACTAACATCCAACAAATATGTCATGGCTTCATGAAGTTCCATCAATTATTTGATTGTGAGAAGAAGACTTAGCTCTTGTTTGGTACAAATTTTAAGTCAATTATAATCAATTTATTGATCATTATTTCACTATTTCAGTCGTCATTTTTGAATTCTTCTCTCACAGATAGGACCCACTTTATCTCTAACGGTCAAAAAATCAATTATCAAAATCCCTACCGAACAAGCTCTTAATGGTAAAAGCCTAGTACTCGTATTATGACTATAAAAGGGAGTTATATTCCCACTATATCTGTTAATAAATACATTACATTTTGATTATATTTAATATTAATAATCTTTATCATCATCATATTTATATATTTAAACTTTTTTTCATCATATTCTTAGGATATGCAAGTATGGAATTTACGTAGAAAGAAAATAATTGGTTAAAACTTATTTGCATCGAATTGTCAATTATATGTGTTTGATTTATTAAATTTTTAACCTAAAAAATGTTATACTTTTTTTTTTTGGTGGGGAGATGAAAGAGATGGGAAGCAGATGAGAGAGAAAGAGTAAGGGTTACTTGAAAATATTTTTTTTGCTTCCAAGGAAAATATGGTCATGTGAACAAAAGTAGGAAAATGTTTGTTAAATGATGACAAACAAGGGCTTAATTTGAGAATAAGAATGCGATGAAGAAAATGTGAGATATAAATGTGACAATGTGTAAAGGTAATTACGTACCTTTTTAACGTTTCTAGTAAGCTCTTGTTTGAGCCTCATTTTTTGGGAAGAATGAATTTTTGAATAGTGTATTGATGGGAAATGTGTGGTTAAAAATAAATAAAAAATTGGATTTGCGTGTAGTATTAATTTATTGAATAATGTATTATTGAAATAATGTCAAAACACTATTAAAAATGTATTTTTTTTCAAAAGAATTGATTTCAAACAAGGGCTAAATTTGTTCTTAATCTCTAAAAAGAACTTTTCAATCCTCAACATGTAGTTCCCCTGGCATGTTTTATATTGGTTAGAAAAAGAACTTTTCAATCTTCAGCTTTTGTGTACCCACATTACATGCACAAAGATAACAAGTTAGAATATCAAAACCCTAATTCCCTAATCAAGAAAGTAAAAAAGGTCAACAAGCAGTGAAAATCAAATGTCCCCGGATCCCATAAATATTCTGAAGTGTAAAACCTTGTTCTTTCCTTCTCATAATCAAATAATCTCTCTTCTCCCCAAATTCCTTGTGGCTTACAACAGTACACATACTAGGAAAAAGAAAAGTATAGACTAATATATGTTTAGTATATCGAAAGAGAAGAATGTGGGATTTTTGTAGCAGACGAAACACTTCTTAGTAGAATATTTTTTATTATGTCAAAAGGGATCACATGTATAGTATATTAAACAAGATTAGATAAAGACAAGTTTTGAATCTCAATGTAATAAAATCTAGATTTTAATCTAAGTTAAAGTCAATAATTAATTTTGACCACATGTTTTGTGGGATCCATAATTTGTCAAACATACATTTTATCATTTTTTTTAATCAAAATCTACTAAAAATTTGATTTTAAATCTACCAATCAAGGACATAGTATCAATTCAATGCCAGAACTAATGGTGAGTGGAAAATTGTTACAGCTTATTTTACTACTTTCCTTTTGAAAGCAAAATCAAATTCTCTTGATTGATTGGTGAAATGTATAAAAAAATAATATAAACCCAACTCCTTAATTTAAAATAAGAAAAAATGACTTGGCCTTCTACTGTTCTTCCTTCCCTGTTTGCCCATTTTCTTCACGCAAATTATCCGGAAATAATGATGTGGGTCCATAGAAATGGGTCAATTTCCGTGCTGATTCTTCCTCCTCTCATTTTCTTTGGCCTGTTTGATGCAACAAATTTTCCATGAAAATTTTCCATTTTACAACTTTTTCTTTGTTTGATTGGTATAATTTTCTTGGCAATTGATTTTCTCTACCCCCACCCTTTTTTCTTTGATTTCGTGGAGTTTTAACCCGTTTGGCCCCCATTCTACTTCTCATTATTTTTTCACTTTTATTTTCAACCACACAATTTTTCATAAAATAATATTACACGCAAATAAAAAACTTTTCATTCCTTTTTAACCACACATTTTTCAAAAAAATACTATTCCAACCATTGAAATTTGAAAATAATGGGGCCGAACGGGGGCTTAATTCCCTTGGTTTGGGTGGACAATCAGTTTCCAATTTTTATTTTTTATTTTTTTTTTGGATAATGGAAACAAATTTTATCCATAATTGTAACAAATTCAATCTCTTTAGTTGACAATTTTCATGAAAAACAAAGTCAAATGAACATCAAAAGATAAAAAAAAAAGTAACATTTTCGGGTCAAAAATTATATTAATCAAACACATTTAATTGGCAATTTCATTAATTGACAATTCTCAATAAAACAAGTTCTAGACAATTAAATTTCTTGAAATTTATTTTCTTTCCATCCAAATTTCATTCTTGCAATCAAACGGACTCTAGTGAGTTTGTTTTGAAATATGAAAAATATTTTCTCAATAAAATGAAAAGAAAAATATAGGTTAGACATAAGTATGAATCAATATTCTGAAATAAAAAGTACGAAGAACCGCTTCCCATGATTTCGATTTAAAGTATGCTTTTATTCATTGATTAAGTAAATAACTATGAAGAACAAAGTAATATTTTGCTTTAATAATGTCCCCATTTTTGAGAAAGGGGAATACCATAATTTCTAATATAAATATATTAATTGAAACTTTAGAATTGTTTTCATTAATCTAGAATCGATAGTACAGTCCTAAAAATCTCTGTATAAGAAAAAACTAGTTTCTTATTACTCAAATAGTATCAGTATATAATATAAATGGAACCATTCCTTACACACTTATTTGAGAAACAATCGTGACATTTAATTTAAATCAATCCAACGCTCAATATCTTATGGATCTCAAGTGATTACAACAAACTCTACCATGATTTTAGTGATATATATATTGAACGTTGGATTGATTTAAATTAAAGGTAACAATTATTTATCAAATAAGTGTGTCAAATTTCTAAGTAGGAGCAACGGTCTCTTACTATAAAACCTCTATAGAATAATAATGTTAGGACCAAGAAAATTTATTATTTTAGAGAGGTTATTAATTTATAGAATATTTTATATTTTTATAACTTGTATTATATTTTACCGTAATACATGTAGGAAATTTTTGAAAACAAAATATTAAATGTGGTGAAATTCAAAATTTAATCTGTAAGCACACAAAAAGGCGCACACAACATTTTTGAAAAAAATGTTGTCAAATTAAAAGTTTGTTAACTTATATTAATATGAAATTTTATGAATTTAAGCAATTATTATTTTACATATTCATAGGGCCTTAAAGAATCACGAAAAAAAATTATCTAATGCATTTAATGAGATTATTAATTGTGGAAATTACACAGCCACATGTTTTTAAAGACTACAATTCAAAAAAAAAAACAAATTCAAGGTTTGGTTATTCAAAAATCAAGTGATAATTTCACATTTCAATATTAATAGATAATATTATAAATTAATCTATATATATACCCTTGTCCTCACCTACCCTACAAACCCTAAAACATTTTCACAAATATCTCTTCATCCACTTCATTTCTTGATGCCTCTTTACCCACTCATTCTCTCGCAACTCTTCACGGCCTGCAACAACACTCGTGAGCCTGACGACAAGTACAGTATGCAATGCCTAGTATCGCTATAGTTAGTACGCAGTGGAGCCCCATCGTCATTGCACACGAATTGTAGCGACAAATGAGGTGTCGCTGCATGCACAAAACAAAGGTGAATGATTTGCCATTGTGCACGAAGCAGTGACAACGTGATGGTGTGATGTGGTGTGGTGGTGAATGGGGTGTTTGGTGATGTGCTAATTTGAGAGCTATATCGAAGTTTTTAGATTGTCGCTGTTTGGCACTCGTCGTGGTGATTTGAGCATCGTGCATGGTGGTGCTAAGATTGTCTCTCTAACAACACTCACCATGGTTTTGGTGTAATTTCTTCTTGTTCTGATCTATTGCTTAGCCATTATCTATCTTCTAGTGGATTCAAGGTGGTGGAAGTGTCGAGTTTAGGATTTTTTTTATTTTTTATTTTTTTTGTTGGTAGTTGTAGTATGGTGAAAATGGAGTTTGTGATTGTTGGTGATGGTGGTGATGGCAGTGATTGTTGTGAGGTGGTGGTAGCATTGGCGATGATGGTGGTTCTGGTACAGATGGTGGTGGAGATAGTAGTAATGTTATTGGTGGCAGTGGTGTTGGTGATAGGATTAGGTTAGTTTGGATTTGAATTGTATAAAGAGGGTTCATAACCAATTATTTAGGTGATTGTAACTAATAAAATGGTTAATTTGTGACCAATAAATAATATGCATTCGAAAAGGTAGTTTGTAGTCGAGGAATAATACTTGGTTTATAAATTTGATAAATTGTGGTAAAGAAATTGTAACCTATAAAATTTGTGATTTGTGATTGTGCAATAATACGTGATCAATTTTGCCCACGTTATATGTTTTTCTTGTTACAAGTTATAATCCAAGTATCAAAGTTCAACGTGCACATACTATAGGCTACATGTCATTGTGTATAGGTCGCAGATCAATGTTCATAGGTCACATATCAAATGGGATTGGTCACAAATCACTAATTTATAATCACAGGTCACAGTTCATCATTCACAATTTACGGGTCATATTGTATAGATCAAATATCAATGTTAACTGGTCATAGATTAGATTGTCACATGTATGTGTACTGATAATAGGTCACAGATTCAAGTTCACTGGTCATAAGTCATTTTTCATAGGTAACAAATCAATATTTATTTGTCACAAATCCAAGAAAATTGGTTGCATGCCATTAAATCAATATCACATGTAATAGATCAACGTCTGAAGGTCAAAGATCCAAAAGAACTGGTTACAAGCTATTAGATCAACATCACAAGTAACAATTTACATGTAATTTAAATCACACGGTAAAAAATTTACAATTTACACTGAATTTGATGATAAATCAAACTTTTGAATCAAATTTACACGACATTGACAAACCAATTCTCTATGGTAGTTTAAATCACGATGCCAATCTCATTCCTTCAATCATTCTAATGCAAGACGATTGTCCAAATTGAAGTTCATTTAGATAATCCATAAATTCTCGTCGATGTTTTACTAAATTAAAAGTCCAAATAAGTTGCTACACTTAAGATGTTGTACTCATAGATCTTAAATCAAGGGTCCTTACAAGTCTGCACTACCACTGTGGTGTGAGAGGGAATGACTCTGGGTGGATGTCGATGATTGTGGCTGTGCGAGTTTGTAGAGAGATTGGAGAGAGAGAAAGATTGGAGTGGGTCAAGACATTATGATGGATATTTATTATATTATTTAGAAAAAAATTACATGACAATAGGTCTTTAAGAAATACAATTCATAAATCAAGTATGAAATTTATTTGTGCAAATATTAGGTATTAATCTAACTATAAAACCACCCACCCCCAATATCCCCACTTCCCAAACCCTAATTATTTCTTCTCACCATTCTCTCTCTCTATATCCCTCTCTGTTCTCTCTTTACTGCTAGTGACAATAACACACTAGATACGATGTCGCGTCGGCGGCGATGCAACGTGACACTAGCATTCGACGATCGCCTCCATTCCTTCGACCGTAGCACACCAATTGGAAGACAAGGCAACACCACTGGAAGACGACGTTGAGTGGCACTAAGATACCGTTGCACACTCTATCGTTGGTAGTGGCGTCGAACAACGGTGCTGAAGCTGCTGCGAACTCATGAGATCATTGCCCGAAATGCTGTAGAAAATTTAGGGAGGGGTTTGGGGATTTTTGGACAGCTGATAGCAATTTTGGAGGTGATTTCATCCTCCTTTTCGATCTAATCTGCTTAGCGGAGTGGAGAAATTTGGTGTGGTTTTGATGTTGTGCTTGTGGTTTAGTATTGTTGGTATGTTGAAGGAGAGCAGGCAGCTGCTAGTGGCCATATTGGCTTGGTACAATGGCTAGTGGATAGCTGTGGTGTTGGCGGTGGTTGTGATAGTGTTGTGGCAGGGGGAGCAGTGGTTGTGACCACGTATTGTTGTGGAATGGGTCGGGATAGGGTCTGGTGATGCGATGGTGTGGTGGTTGATGTGGTGTAGTGCAAACGGTGATTGGGTGGTGTGATTTGTGATTAAGATTAGTGCTAGATCGGGATCGATGGTGGAGTGTTTGGAATTTGTGACCAACTTTTTGGAATCTATGACAATGGTGGTAGACTGGTCGTGTCGACGGCATATGGTGGTCGACGACAGGGACAGGGTGAATGTGGTGGATAGTGGCGGTGGTGGCAAGAAATATGAACTAGTATTTGATCCGTAACCAACCATTTGGTTATCTGTGACCAACTCAAATTTAAAATTTGATAATTGTGACTAAAATAATTTGTGATCGATAAACTATGACATATGGGACCTTGTAATTTAAATGATCTGTGATCTTGAAACAATATGTGACCTACGAAATTTTTGATTTTTGACTACGAAATAATCATGTGATGAATTAGTTTAACGATATTTGACCAATAAATAAATCTGTGAAATATAATTATGAATATGTCATCATTTGTCGTATAACTATAACTTTATTATCTATGTTTAATAAATATTTTTAATTAATTAAATATGTACCTGATTTTTGAATTTTAAAAGTATCTACTTGATTTTTGAATTGAGGTAAACTTAACGCTTGAAATGTGAACTCTTCCCTATTATTTATCATCCGAATTTGAACTTTTAAACCCTTTCTCTTAAAATTGAATTGGATTATGGTCAAACATTTTCTCTTAAAATCAAATTGGACTATAGTTAAGGCCTTATTTATGTATTATTCCGATATTAATATAGTACACTAACTCAAGTTGAGATTAAAAGAATTTTAATATTGAAGCAAAATTATTAATTTGACGAATATTCATTAATCAAAAGTTCCACTTAAGATGATGGGGTCCACAAAATGGAACTGAATGGGCCAGAGAGGCTGTACCCGCTAAATTTCAGAGTTTGATTCCTCCTCTCATTTTCAAGTTGAAATTTGCGATTTAAAATTGACTATCTAATTTGTTGTCCATCCAATGATTATGACACATTTCTTTTAAATTAATATGTTTTACTTTTCTCCCAATTGTGCACCGTAGATATCAATTCCTCGTTTTCTTCGTGAGTTCGCCATTTTTCTTATGGAAATAGAATACTGACTGGCCCACATGGCTGCTGCTGTAAAATTCTGTATTTGTCTACTTGAAATTACTCATCTTTACTTTTTTCTTAATGGCGTTCCATTATTTTGCTTCTTCACTACACTAATTCATGTGCCCATGTTAATTGAACATTGGTGCTAATTGATTCTTTTTGTTGATCATCTACGAATCAGAATAGAGTTTGATTCTTGTTTCAACTGAGTGTAAATTTTTCTTTTCTGAAAAAAATTGGGCTGCGTACGTTTGAGTGTTGTTTAGAACACTTTTACGGTTGTAGTAATGAATTTCTGAATTTTAGTCTGCACAAATATGTATTTTTAAGGCTGCTAAACTTCATTTACTAGGAAGTTTATGACTCTAATTGGGAGGTT